>NC_056525.1:150395519-150443886 GCF_019175285.1 Sceloporus undulatus | reverse complement strand
TGAGCTTTTGTAGACTTCAGTCTACTTCCTCAGATGCATTTGGTGGAGCGGAAGCCAGGTACGGACATATATATGTCAACTGACATCCCACATACTAATGGCATATATGTGTCTGTACCTGGCTTCCCCGCCACCAAATGCATCTGAGGAAGTATGAAAGCTCATGCTGCCAATTTTTTTCAGTTAGTCTCAAAGGTGCTACAAGACCTATGTACTCATTCTACAGACTAACACAGCTATATCTTTGAAATCTAAAATAGATCAGTTAGTCTTAAAAGTGCTACTTTCTCCCCTGCACACATACTTAGTGATTTGTTAAGAGGAGGCGAGCGGTGGTCCCTAGGGAGTGTGGGCCACACTAGGGGATGCCCTAGGGCATCTGCTCCTCCAATACTGCTCCTTCTTGGCCTCAGAAGGAGAGAAGGGCTGCTTCCCCACCACCATTCCCTTCTCCTTTTGTGTCATGCATTTTTAGATTGTAAGCCTGAGGGCAGGGGACTGTCTAATTAACAATTTGTAAGCCACTCTGAAAGCATTTCTAAAGAGCTTGGTATAAATACAATAAATGAATATAATAAAAATAAAGAAACATCTGCCATTGTACAGAAATGGGCTGTGGCATTCGCCTGTGTCCATTTAAAGTGCTGAAGAGATAGTGTCAATGGGATGAGGCTTAGTAGGAAGAGAGAGGAGAGGCCCCTGTTTCTAATCTGCTGCTTACTTTGTCTTTATCGTATACTAGTTAGTATTATTTTAGAGATATTTTAATCATGTAATATTGTTGTTTTAGACTGTACGCCGCTTGGCAGGTTTTTATTCTTATTTTATTTGAACCTTACTATGTGAAGTGCTGTGCAAACTGTACAGTGCTCTATAAATAAATGTTATTATTAAATTTTTAAATTTAATTTAATCATTTTAATCATTTTTAAAAAAACATTACACATTACCAAATTTTCACTTCTACCACATAAAACTATGTATATGTAAATACATTTAGCCTGTGCATATGATACTATAATTTAGGTATAATTTTAATTTTACACTCATCCTTCCATATTTGTGGCTTTGATATTTGCGGATTTGATTATTCATGGATTTAATATGTTCTCTCTAGGAATATCTAGGTCTTCCAGTGCAACTCTATGATTAACTTTAACTAAAAGTTGCACTGTAAGACCTGGAGAGAATACTATACTGGGTGAACTTGGACAAGTCACATTCTCTCAACCTCAGGGGAAGGCAATAGAAAACCTCCTCTGAACAAATCTTGCAAAGAAAAACCCCTTAGGGTCACCATAAGTTGGAAATGACTTGAAGGCACAGAACAACAAAGTTGTTTATGTCACAACTATTACCATTACCTTTAGTAATATACAGGAATTACAATTAATGGGTAACAAAAAACATTTCTAAGGAATCCATATGGTGTGGTATGGGAGGAGGTCAACGGGATGCGTGTGACACCATGAGTTACCGCACTGGGTGACACAAAACTTAGTGACACCACTGGGGGTGACAGTATGTTGAATGCTGGAGGTGAATGGTGATTGCCAAGTCCCACACCACTTCCAAGCTGGCGTGTTATCCTGATCTGTTTTGTCCCTAAATCAGCCTGTGCAGTTAGCTGGGAGATAGTTCAGCTTAGACTGTTGCAAAGCAGTCAAGTAGCACTTTTGAGACTAACTGGGAAGAAGAAATTCCTGGCATCATATTCTGTGGATTCAGTCCTCTTCATCAGATGCAGGGGGCTGTGTGCAGTTTGGGCAGTCGTGGTAGGTTAATTAAAATACACAAGTAATGTTAGCAACTAGGCACACATTTTAAAACTGTATGCTTTTGTATAATAAGTGATCATAGTAAGCGACCATAAATCTTTTACTTTCTGTTTAATAAAATGACAAATATGTAACTTAAATAGCTGTGCTAATTGTAATAGTTCTACTGATATACATTCAGATACATTTGTGGCTGTGGCTGTAGTTGTAGCAGCAGAACTAGCTGGGATAGCAGCAGAACTAGTTGCCACATCTAGGGGTCTGCAGTGGGATTTTGGGAGACAGGTTCCACAAAAGGGTCCAAAAGTGACTATCACAGGTGGCGACAGTCACAGTTGTAGCGGTGAGATACAAACCAAAGTGTGATGGAAACCAAAGTGTGTGATGATTACAGAAGATTCAAAGAGAAGTGCAGGAATAATGTAAGGATTTTGGCTTTACTGAAAGAAGCAGTGATTCAGAAGTGAACCTGAAACAGGAGGGGAAAGTGCAGAAGAGCTACACCACAAGGTCCAGACCATGGTGAAGCAGGGGAAAAAAGAAACAGTGGCCTGGGACAGACCGCCTGAAAAGGGTGGCCTACCGGTGGCCTTTTTTCATCCGGAGGGAAGCCGCAGCCACCAAACCACGCAGCTTCCCTGTGGAGGAAAAAGAACCTGAGAAAAACAGGTTCTTTTTAAGCTGCAAGGGCAGCATAAAAGGTGTGCCACTGGTGCACTTGTTACGTAAGTGCTATGTCGCAATGTGCAGACGCTGCGCAGAGCTTACGTAACAACGGCGGCACCTGTGTATACAGGGCGCTGCCATTGTTACACCGCCCGTACGTGACATTATGCGGTCCCTAATCCTAGAATAGACACTGGTACGCCACTTTATGGTGGTATGCACTGCACCAATGTCAAATAGAAACAATGCAGTTAGACACAGAGAAAGAGAAATTAGAAACAGAACACATGGAAACTCAGCAGATTTGGGCAGGAAAAGCATGCAGAAAAGGCTAGAAGCAAAGAAATAACCCATTTTTTATGACGATTCACAAATATTCCTGTGGCACACCCATTTCTTTTGGAACAATCCAAAATTTTTCATTATCCACACAACCAAACACTTTGCTATAATGTAAAAAGTGAAGGTTGTTTGGTGTGCTCCATTAGCCAACATATACTGCTCTGGCATCTTCCTTTTCTGAACCCAGTTTGGATGTCTAGCATTTTAAATTTTTTTGCTCCATATATGGTAAAATTATTTGTTGTAAAATCTTGAGAGCATCCCTATGCTTGCATAAGACATTAATGCAACTGTTCCATGCTTACTACAATTCTTGGTGCCCTCTTTATTGGACATTGGAAAGTATATTGACCATTTTCAGTTTGTAGGGCAAGAGTTTCAGTATATTTCCCTCCTAATGGACTGTGTCTATGTTACTGCAACTTTGAAGTTTCACTGTATTTGAATAGCTGATAATGATAAATAATGAAAAGCCAGAATGTAGAGAAACGTAATAGTAATATGATTACTGGAAAGAAGCACAGAAGGTGAAGTTTTATGTTGAAGAGATCGCTTTCTAAATTAATCTTCAATGTTTTATGGTATTCTGCCAATATTCCAATGGTAATATAACTGAACAAAGATTAGCTAATATGCTGTGAAAACTATTATAATAATAGATCTGAGAACTTTTACATACATCCATATAAGGAGAGATAAATTAGTGACCAATCTTTAAGAGTCGTTTAAGATGTTTTCTCGCACATTGTTTTAAAGCGGCATTTGTAAACTAAGTCAGTACAATGTATTGTATAATCACAAACAAAGTATTTCAGAACAGAAATACAAAAATAATTTGTCATTTAACTTTCAGGTGTCAGTCTTTATTGAGTTTAAAGCACATATACACTTCATAGTAACCTCAACTTTTTATGATAGTTAAAAAGATCTTGCTACAGTGCACAGAATTTATTAATTGGAACCAAACTTAACTGTACTTCAAATAAATAAACTAAATATTTAAGAATTTAATTTAAAAGTAATATAACTGTACAATATGAAAATATAAAACAATACATAAACATAATACTCTAAAAGATATTTAGAAATAAAATTGCAACTCTGTATTATATAGACAGTGCAAGAAAATTTTATTTTTAAAAAAATCCAAATAAGCTTATGAACTGGGAAATCGTTTAGTTTTATATTATCATGCAGACATAGCATTTCAAGCCATGCTTTTGCCTTTAATAGTCTTATGGTACTCTATATGCACAATAAGAGGAAAACAGCACATGCAACCAGAAGTTCCTTTGCCATGAAAACATCAGTAATTTCCACTGCTGAAGAAAAAGCTACTTTTCAGTTTGAAATATATTAAAATCTTCAGCAAGGCAAATCACCTCTGGCAGGAACTTCAGAGAAATCCCTGTCTTCCAAGAGACTGCATACACAGTCTTCCCACACATGTGCATAAAGGTTTGTGGGATCATGACCATACTAAAATTGCTGTACCAATCACACCCAACTACGTGCTTGCGTTCCTACAGTACATTACACAGAGGTATTTTGTTGCATTCAAAAATGTTAATGTCTCTGCAGGACAACCAATGTTCTTTTTCCACCAAAAACTTAAGTGTAGAACATAATCAAATAAAAACCAGTCCAAGCTGAAAACCAACATATGTAACAGATTGTGATCAAAAGTCAGCAACTAACAAACCACTTTTAGAGTTCATAATTACAAGTATTAAAATGTGAAATTTTGATACAAAGAAATTTGACCAAATGCAAGAAACAGTGTTGAACATGGCATATCTAGATTTTTAAATCTATTTTTGTGGCTCTAATGATATTGCATGTGAACTTGACAGAACTGTGATTCACTTTTCATTTCCGTAGGGAAAAAAACTCATTGAGGCAAAGACCAGGGAATGCAATTAACACTAAACTGTAAACACATAGTTCATCTTACGTTTTGAGTGCACACTGACATTGCAAGAGCTCTTTCAACAGACTTCAGCAACAAGACTACAATAGGTCATAGCAGCATGAGATCATGTGGAAAGCACTGAAAAAATAATACTATAACACACCAACACCTCCTAGCAATAAGGTATGTGTGGAAAGTATCTCTTCTCCATGAGATACTTTCTTGGTCAAATGCTGCTCTTTTTGTAATGCCTAGTTGAACTTTCCAGTCATCCTATGTGTCTGTGCTTTATCTGTACAGTTTACCTCTGAAACACCCCTTTATCCATTATAGGTCCAGAGTCTTACAGTTCTGTCTGCAGAAGAAGACAAAAAGGAAAGGTCTTGGGTATGCCATCGGCACTGAATCACTTTGTCTTTATGTTCCCCTACTACCATAGTTGGAAGCTGCTTGGTAAGGTCACCTATAGGAAAAGGGAATAGAATAATTATTACTCAGAGTTTACACTATTATCATTCAATTTATTTTTGCATATAAATTGCTTGAACAATCATTTTAATTCAAACCGTTGAAACACAGTACAGCGCGCTCGCGCCATACGCAGGTGCACTTTACTCGGCTTGAGCATACACGCTCAAGCCACGGGACGCGCGCGGGGCGGAGCGTCCCATTCAATTGCATGGGCGCGTGCCCCCGTTGCACCCCGTGTGCCGCCGTGCCGCCATGCACAAGCCCCATTGTTTACAATGGGGCTTGAGCATAGGCGGAATTCACCTTACGCGGAGGGATCCGGAATGGATCCCCGTGTAAGGTAAGGGCCCACTGTAATTCCAGAGTTATTCTTTGTCTTTATCAAGGAGCAGAGAAGCTGCAGATATGATTTTTCCTTCTCTCTCTGTTTTCTTCTGTTATAGTGCAAAAAATGCTGCAATTTACTCTCACACTAGCAATAATATCCTTAAGTTATCTGAGGCTAAGAGGTCTGACCCATATTTAAAGTTAGTACAAGAAGGTATGCATTAATTAGTCATACTGTTTATTTCCCTGTCTCTTAGTAATTTACAAAGTAGATCAGAAAGGAAAAAAGAAACACTTGTTCATTGCTTAGTGCAGTTCAATTACCTTGCAAGTCTGTAACTTTTATTTTCATATCATAAGATCCAGTGAGAAGATAATGAGCTCCAGGGGAGAAGCGAACAGAACGGACATCACTGGAATGAGGATGGTAACTCTGGACCATTCGCCCACCACGAATATCATAGAGCATACAACTGGAATCCTCCTGGCCTGTAGCTAGAAGACGGCCACTAGGATCTACAGCTACTGAAGCTACAGCACTGCCTGGAAAGGAAAAACAAACCCTGTCTGTTAAAACCAATACACAGTATCTTACATACTGTTTCCTTGCTTCAGAATAAAGAATTTGCAGAAAGTCTTCTGAAATACAAATCCAGAGACTTTCCTAGTTTACACACACACTCTCTCTAAAGGTAAAGGTAAAGATTTTCCCTTGATGGGTATGTCTAGTTGTAACCAACTGTAGGGAGCGATGCTCATCTCTGTTACTAAGCTGAAGTACTGGCGTTGTCCGAAGATGGCTCCATGATCATGTGGCCAGCATGACTGCACCAAACACTGTTACCTTCCCACTGAGATGTGGTACCGCTTTATCTACTTGCATTTCCATGCTTTCGAACTGTTTATTGTACAATAATTTACATTTCAGAAGAATATTTTTAATTTATTTCATCTGTTTTTGCAGAACAGAAATTACTAAGAAAATTTGACTGACTTGTGCACACACTGGTACTGTTTCAAGTAAGTTATTTTTTTAGAATCTATCATACCTGTGGCTTTTAAAGAGTCTCTCTCTCTCTCTCTCTCTCTCTTTTTTTAGTAACTACATTTGAATAAGTGCCAGATACTGTAACTAATGGGTCACTAGCCTTTATAAAGAAGCCACTCATCACATAATGTGAAGACCTCCATCTCCTAAGTAACATTTATATTAGCCAGATGTTGCAAGGATTTTTTCCTCAGCTCCAGCATCAATGACCTTACCCGTTCCATGAAATGTTGTTCCAACAACCCGAACACAACTGGGTACCCTGAGATCCCAGAATCTCACTGTCTTGTCTTGGGATCCAGATGCTATCATCCATCCACTCCAGGTATAAAGTGCTAAAATATGACCTGCAGAGAAGCATTTTTATTTTTTTTTACTTATTTTCATTTTCATTTTAAAAGGTAATTATAACTTGTTCACACAACAGACAGCAATGCACTTTTGCCAGCAATATACAAATGAAGAGAAGAGTAAATTCTACATACAATAAAGGTAGCTGTACTAGATATTTATAAATTTACACAGTAAAGTGTACAATTTGTAGTTCATTCAGCAATACACATATTGGAAGCTTTACAATTTGTAAAGCTGATTACTCAAACAGTAACTAAAGCTGAACCAGCAACATACCTGTATGTCCACTCAAAGCATGAAGACCTTGTCCTCGCTGGCAGTCTGTTGTATAAATATTACAGTCCCCAGCTCCAGCACTTATTAAAATGGCCCCACCGCTCTCAGGACCTTCCATAAAAGCTAGGTCTCTAATAGTTCCATCATGCATGCTGAATTCTAAATCTGGTCCTAAAAGGATGTAAACGAAGAACAGAATGAATCATTATGTGTTTTGCACAGGGCAATGCAGTAATAAATACAGATTTCTTGTGACACTATACAAAAATAATCTAGACCTTAATTTTGAGAGACTTGAAGAAAGTAGATTTGGGAGGAGTGACAGAATTAAAAAATTTAAACTATCTTTTTAAACTTCATTTTATTCTTTTAATGAGTAATATTTTAATACTGTAACAGTTTAATTCTCTTTCAGTGTTCACTTCTGTATGCTTTTAATTATATTCTTTTAAACTGTAAGCCTCGCTGAATTCCAGCTTTGGGGGAAAAGTGGGCTATAAGCAAACAATTAGTAGTAGTAGTAGTAGTTAGCAAGGTCAATTAAAATTGTACACTACGTAAGTTCATTGAATGAGCAAACACTGAATCGGGTCTGGCTGCTTGGCAAAGTGCTCTCTTGGCAAACTCATCACAGAGGGCTCTGTCAAGCTTATGTGGCAGAAGGCAGCAACCATGTTATATCAGCACTGGGATTAGCATTTTGCTGCTTGCTGTACCCTCAGTACAGTGCTGCTCCAGGTCACTGGGCCACAGTTTAAATTTTCCACAGCACTGGAAGCCAGAGTTATTGTGGGAAACTTAAAATGCAGGTCCAGATACTTCATCAAAGACGGCATCATCATCAATGGATGCTGAGAACCTGGAAACATCCAAGGATGCTAGGCCTGTCCCAATAATTTACTGTCTGTAATTGCAGATTTATGGTGATAGTATGCCAAACATCTGGTGTGATTTCCATGTACTTTGCCCATTCATTACCACATTTGCTAGACACAGCTTGTTTTAACCTGCTACACAAATATACAGCATAACCTAGACTCTCCTGTTATAGTCTGCTGACATTTCAAAGAGTAATTTCTACACATATAACAAGATTGTACTGTAAGACCAGAATCCATGAATTAAACATTTCATAAGCAGTGATCCTTGGAAATGTTTCAAGTTAAAACTCAAGTAATACTTTGAGTCCATAACAGTCGTACTTGAAAAAAATACTTTTCTTCTCCACTGCCACCCACATTAAGAAATGTTGTAATGGTAAATCGGCACAGAACAGAAACTCCCAGAGTATCTGTGCTATTGGCTGTATTCTGATCTCTAACATCTGTCTGCCAAATAATTATGATATATCATACTTCTAAGTAATACTCTTCTGAAACTCTCTTAAGTCAAATTCATATGATTAAAATTATATATTTTGTCAAGTTTCCACATGGAATATTGCACCCTTCTTTGCTTTACTCTTCTTTGTCACTCTCCAATGAAATTTAGTTTGTAAGACTTCAGGGGAAGGACCTGTCTGAAATGCCATGTACATTGATGGATATCTATATAAATTACATATGCTAAAACAATTACTGGTAATACTTACCTGTTGCATTACAGGTTTCTGCATTAAAAGGCAGCACTTTAACATATTTGTCATTGGAACCAGTAGCTAGCAACTGTCCACAGGGACTCCATGCCACACAATAAATTGATCCTTTGTGATGTTTGTTCCGTTTGAAACGAACTACTGGCTGTTTTGGAGTAGTACTATCACTAGAAAAATATTTGAAAGATAGGATTATCACACTCCTCTTAGGTATATATGTGCATGCACATGTATTAATTGTGTGTGTATGTATGTACACGTGTGCATGTGCATCTGCAACAAAAGCAAATGCCATGGATAATCTGTTCTGGAATAGTTACTGAAAAAGAGTAATTATTTTTGCTAAGTAATGTATAAATTGAATAGGTACATCTAAAATATGTACCTTTTGCATTAAATGAAATGTAACAACAGAAGTATATCTTGTCATAAAGGCTGGTGCTCAAGGAAGTAAATTAAACTAGAACATACAAAGGGGGACTACAATATGTTCAAAGGTTTCCATTAATAGTTTTAAAGATTTATAAAACTGTATGTTTGGGGGGCGGGAAGCTATTCCAATACACTACTTTTTGGTAAGTATACTTTCTGAAGTCAGTGAGATTATTTGTGTTATGTAGAAATAGTCAACAATTATTTTGCAAATATTTGTTTTGTATATATTATATACATTTTCAATTTGGAATAAAAAATGAGACACTTATTTCTGAAATGTACAGAGAAATAATACAGTATACATGTCCCATCATAAGTAGAGAGATCAATGGGACTATCCTAGGTGTCAATATGTATAGCAGAATAGTTTAAATTATTGGGGGGGGGATTGAGCTAGTCTATTGATTAATCTACGTTTCTGGGTTTTCAAGATGACATTTATCCTATGGCAAAGTGACATTTTATGTGAGCTATAACCTTTCAAGAAAATGAAAATTTAATTACAAGAGAGCAGATGACTTTTAGCACTGAAGCTGCTAAATCTCACATACTTGATTGGTTTGCCAAAGCCCCCTGCAAATTACAATGTTGACATTGGAAGAAAGAGCAACATTTACCTCATTCCTAAAGCCAACCAGCCACTTCTGCTATAATGTACTAGGCAATATAGACAATTAAAAATGAAAAACTAAAATGAATACTGAGAAGAAACTAGATTTAAGAATTTGTAGATATCATCACAGATCCCTGATTATACCACCTACAATTTCACTTGTAATTTTCAGTGTACAAGCACTATATATATTGAAATAACTTAGCTTTTAAAAATTCATGCACAAAAGCAGCAGAATAATATTAACATTTGGCTGTTGAGCAGCTCAGATGAAAACAAAATGCTAATAGGGCAACTGAAAGTGAATATAACCAAGAAGCTTTGAGTGATAGCAGAGTGTGGTTGTTGTTTTTTTAAAGAGTCATGCCGCTGGAAAGTGGTGCTGACATAAGAAGATATGAACAGTGGCAACAGAGGAGCACAACATGGAGGTGGTAGTATATTCAAATAGTTATGCAATAGTCGCAAAATAGAAAGCGAAAAGGAAAAGAAAAACCCAAATGATCTGGCAACTCCAAAGTGTTTGTAAGAGGAAATAAATTTATTAGTTACTTTGTTGTCATCTTTACAGAGGAAGAGATCGAAGATCTGCCTAAGTCAAATACCAGTTTTCGAGGAACAGCAGAGGAGGAGCTAAACAGCATATAAGCAAACAGTTATAAAGAGACTAACATACACTTTGCAAATATCCTATGTGAGTAACACACTGATGGCTTTGAAATGTAACATGATAGAGACTGGCTTTTGATGGGCCACTTTAAAACAAAACTACACCTGGGTAACATTTTATAAAGCAAACTGCCAATTCATTAAACAAGCAGCATGCCATTTGATATAGCCCATCCTGCTAAAACATTTGCCACAAACAACCATTTATTCTGGTTTGCCATGCTTGAAGCCACACAAAATCACAAAAATGAAAACGCTGATGAGGAAGGTGAAAATATTTCCTTGGGTTTCTTGCTTTTTAAACCAAAAACAAAGGAAGCATGACCAAAATATTTTTGAGTAATTTCACTGACTTCATTGGAAAAGCTTGTGAGTTATTTGTGAATGCCCACAATATTAGGATTTGCATTCAGAAAATCCCTCATCCATAATAATTGTATACTCACCTGGTTGTTGATAGCAAGTACAATTAATTGCCTTCAGACAACCAGATGTAGATTTGTACACAGAGAGCATGCAAATATCCCTTCCTGCTGACCCCTCCAACCCTAACAGAGATGCAGTGTATCTAATTCATCCTTTCTCTATTCTAGTTTCCACAGGCAATGCGAAAACCTGAGATGAGATCCATGGCTGCACGCAGAACAGCTACAGGACCTATGGGAGTGTAAAGAGGTCTCAGATTTCAGAAGGAGAACAGCTGAGACAGGAGCCTAGCATTCAATTATTATTTTATCTGTATGGCTGAAGTATTTGCTAAAGCAAAAGAGTATGGTGTCTAATTGAGTTCCAGTTTGATCCAATAGGAAGTACTGGGATTGGAATCAAGATAGGAATTCAACTGTTTAATTTCCTTTAAAAAAAGACTTCCAGGGAAAGAGTTCTGTTCCTACTGCACAGAGTGTGGGCTTCATTCAGTACATACACATTAAAAGGTAGAGAAGGAAGTACATATGCTAAAATAATCCCTATCTTGTGCTAGTGCTGTGTGAATGCACTGCCTCCTCTAAACCTTCTAATCAGCACATCAGTAACAATGAAGTGAAGACCATGGAAGAAAATTCCTAGTTGTGTTAAGTCTTGTTGACTTGAATTCCATGCTCACAAGGGAAAGCTACACTGATGACATATTTATTAATAGAATAATGTTAAAATTATTCAAAGTAGCCCAATTCATACTAAATATTTCTGTTGAACCTTTAAAGTACTGGAGAATCGAAGTCCTACAACAATCAATCACTGGCAGGTTTAAAAAACAGGAAATGGAAAAAATGAACAACAGAAAACCACAGAGCAGATATGGATACAAATGTCTGACATCAAGTGATGAAAGACAAACAACAGCAAAAGATCAATAATTTTAGCCTTACCTTGAGTTTGGAAGGTCTGGATAAGCACACACTCTCAAAGTTTTGGAATTTGAGCCAACAGCATACAGACTGCCGCTCGGATGAAAAGCCACAGCTCTGACAGCTTGTGTATCTTCTAGGGTATTGATACAAATGAATTGCTTTTTTGATTTGTCGTCCTGTTGTGTCAAAAATAATCACAAGTAACTATTTTTCTATAGTTCTGCACATTTTCAAGAATGTCACAGATAAAATTCTAACATTACTAGGAAAAAGTTGCATACCCGCTCCACATAACTAATATGGAAAACTCATAAGGGATGGGCACCCTGCCTCCAGATGTTCTTCACTGGATTACAGAATTCAAAATGAAGGTAACTGTGATATATGTATACACTTATCTTAAAAATAGGATTTTTAAACCCTTTTCCAAAATATATATGACAAGATCCAGTTAAAATGCTGGAGTCTGGAACATGCATTTTCTGTAGTTATACAAGTGAGTATTCCTTGCCTAAGAAAAAACCCTATGAAACTGATGAGGTTGTCATAAATTGGCAGAAGACATAAATGCACACACACCCTTTCCTGGATGAGAAATACTGATGATGTTGTGTTCTTCCCAGTGTGCAATGCCTACAATATGTCAGTAGGTGTCACTACAGCGCACCATCAAGCGAAAGAACACAAACATAAGAAACACCCATTTAGGGTCCGCCCCCCCAACCTGTAGAATCACAACAACAAACATGAAGTGGTCTTTCAGGAGTGCCATACCTATTTTAGTCTTGATTCTGCAGCTGTAGCATACTATAGTTGGTATAAATATGTGTGAGAGAAGACTTGAAGTGCACTATCTAGGATAGGCATGTGAACAAATTCTAAAGTCTCATAAATCTTTAATAGTTTTATACTAACAGGAAAAACCTGGTATCTGCACATATAAAGAGATGTTTTCCATATCCAAATTCACTGCAGTGTAAGGTGGTATGAAGTCCTACCTCATCACCTCTTGTCCGATTTCCTGGAGAGTCTTCATGTTGTGCCTGAATGGCAGAATGCTCTTGTATTCTATTATAATGCACAAAATTAAATTGAGAAGAATGAGATAAAAACAATAATTTCTCTTTTGAGTGTAAGTAAAATGAAAGTTTGAGAATAAAACCATGAAAACGGGAAAGGATAGCAACAAATAAGAGACCTCTACAGCTTACTGAAATTAGTCTGATCCTTTGGGTGTAATAACTTCTCTCTTCCCTCTTTTTAAAGAGACAACTCTCCTATCAAATGCTGGCAGGAAGCACAATGAATGGTAAAGAATGTATATTAAATTGATGTACATTTTAATTTCTATTAATCAACAGCACTGACAGACAAGAAAGTGTTCAGGTACTTACGTTTGGTTTCCATGGACAGGTGATTCCTCAAGGGATGGTATTTGATTAGCCGACCCAAGTTTTTGTGGAGTGCTTGTATTAATGTTTGCATTGTCATTTGCAATTCTCTGACTAGAATCTGGAGGTTGAGATGTATTTCCTTTGCTCCCATTGCAATACTGACTTAGTGTCTGTACGTCATTTCCCAAACTGTCCATGCCCATATTTAATTCCCCCAACTTCTGAATAGACCTGCAGGATATTTTTTTTAAAAAAGAAAAAAACAATAGTGTATAAAACATTAATATGCACAGCAATACTGCCACCAACACTATTTCTTTTTGTTTTCAGTTTGTTGTTTTCTTCTACACATGTTCACATTTATAGAAACAAACAACAAATTAACATAAATCTCCATTTATACAGCCTTTAAAATATACCATTATAATATAGTGTTGGCGGATACAATGTATGAAACAGAAAATTGGGGAATTTTGTTCTTAAAGTAAAGTTATATTTAACCTTCATACTACCAAACAGACATTTTAGTAGTCACTATTATGAAGAATCTACACAGAACTAGACTTACAAAGTAGGCATTTTACAACATTGTCACCTCAGGAGTTTTAAACCATGTCCCTATGGTTTAGCCATCAGCCATGTACCTTTTTAAAAATTGTCCCAATCAATCTACTGAATTTTGCCCTTGGGGTACATTTTTGTCCCACACAATATAATGTATTGGGAGAAAACATGACTGACACCCTTTATGTTTGAACATAATGTAGAGAAGCAGGTAAGATATGAGACCAGTCCCTCGCTCAAAGATAGGAATGCAACAACTGCATGGTCAAGTAGTGCTATCCAGAAAGGACCAAGTAAGAGATAATGAGGTCATGAAAAGGCAGGATGGAAGGAGTTCATGCAGACATCCAAAGACAGTTCACCACAGAGCAGCCAGAAGCATTATTTAAACACCCAGAGCCAAGGAAAAATGAAAGCAAATGATAGTGCTAGGAACTGCTCTTCATAGAAAGCATTTTTTAACTACATAGTCCATGAAACAATTAGAGAACCACAGCTTGTATTCAGGGCATGGAGTGAGAGTAGCCCTACCAAAGTGAGGAAGGGGCTGTAGCTCCTAAGGCGCGATGAGAAGGTGCCCCTTTCCTTGTTGCCACGGCCCCAATCCGGCCTTTTTAGGGCGTGCAAAGGAGCAGCAAAAAGTGGCTCCCTTTTGCGCCATCGAAAGTGAACCATAGCCACATTGCCACAGCTATACGGTGCTCCTTTGGCATTGCGTCATATGGACGCAGCACTGGAGGAGCACCATGATGCTGCACGCCATGTGGAGTGGCGCGTGGCATCAGGGTGCCTTGAGGGCGGAGTCAGACATATGTCGTGAGGATGCTATGCCCCGACTCCACCCCCATGCCAGCCTTAATGGCTGGTGTGTGCAGGGCCGAAGTCCCTTGATATCACTAAGCTCAATATGTGCATTAGTGTACAACAAAACATGTTGGGGTAGCTGTTTCATACAGCCGTATGGCTTTTTCACTTCAGAGCAATGATGAGAAATGTTTGCATCCATGAAATATCTGAGGTTTGACAACAGGAAAGTAAAAGTGATACATATGTAGAGTCACTGATCAATTGGCTGCCTTTCAAGACAAGTGGATTAGGCTGAACAGTTTTAAGTGTAGTACATAATAGGGATGGAACTTATCATTAATGAACAGGTACTTCAGAGGTAAATGCTCATTCCAGCAGTGTATGCCAACTGAATAAGGAACCAAAAATGTGTGGTGATGCTGCAATGCTGAACACATAATATCCTTTGAAAGTAGACATTTCCCTGGGAAGGCAACCTAGTACATCACAGGAATCCCATCATTACAAGGTAAATGGTGGATGAAATATGGTCAGAACTGACTGAAGATCTACCCATCAAAGACCTTGTGTGTGTTCACACCATCCCACATAATATGCCAAATCATTACCAAACCTAGTAACTTCTGTGGTAGGGCAACAAATTGAAAAAAAACAACAACACAAAACAGCAGCAGATAGTATACCACATTTAGAAATTTCCTTGTAAGGACTACTGTGGTTGACATGTTGTGATTGTCTACTGAGGAGCTGTGCTGACATGCATGACTGGCAGAAAGGAATATCTATAGCAAGGCTGGCATCAAGAATGACCCTTCAGTATTATTTTATTACTGGGATGGAAAACTATCCCATGATAACAGTAATGCTATGCATTCCTGGAAATAATTGAAAACAGCTGTTTTCTTTCCCAATTTTCTTATTTTTGTGTGTGTTCAAGACAAGCAAGTAACAGTGGTATTTTTAAAGGCACAAACTGATGCACACACACACACACGCGCGTGCGTGAAAAGGAGGCCTGTCAGCTACTTGGAACAAGTGTTCTGTCATATTTGGCAAATTCTTTTCTGGCTCTTGATGTATGGACATTGTGCAAGCCCATTTAATCTGCACCCACAGACTCTCCTGTGGACACTAGACATGGCCATCCTCTGAAATGAAATCCTCTGAAAATCACCGCTGTGATCCTTGGAATAGCGGTATATAAATAAACATTTTATTTATTTTATTATTATTTATTAAATACAATGGAATTTGCTGCTGTCAGAAAACACCCAGAAATCATGTGGATGAGAGTTAAAATAACTAAATTATAACCAGATTAAGGGATTCTGTTTAGTCACAGTGACAATTTACTTACAAATTAACGCCACTGAAACTGGAGTAAAGAAAGGATTATAGCCTTGGCTTTTAAAAAACAAAATATAGGGTTATAACTATAAATTTAGCAAAGCTGACCTGTTAAGAAATTGCTCAGTAAGATTCTGGGGTGCATCTGAGCCATCCTCCTGGTTTACCCCTCCTTCTAATAACATTTGCTGATACAGCTGCCGTTGTTGTTCCTTCTGTTCTAAGTGCTGTTGGTATCGTAGCCGTTGTCTGTAATATTCCTGAAATTGCTCTGTTGAATCACGAAGCTAAACAAGATTGAATATAGTGAGTTGTTGTAAAAGCTTTCAATGTAATAACTCTAATTCCATTTCGTTATCTGCTAATCCCAACACCTGCTTTTTTTTTTTAACCAAAGGGGAGACACATATTTATCTGTGTGTAATATAGCCATGAAACCTACTGGGTGACCCTGGCAAGTCACATTCCCATAGCCTCAGAGGATGGCAATGGCAAAACCCCTCTGAAGAAACTTGTCAAGAAAACTCAGTGATAGGGTTGCTCAGAGTAGCCATAAATCAGAAATTACTTGAAGGCACACAACAACAACAAAATATAGCTGTAAACATTTGGTAGTATTCACCTTGTTCCCCACTAGAGAATCACCTGGAAAGTCACATAGACATTAGGAAGCTTGCTGACAGTACAGTCAACAATAATATATTAACATAAGAAAGATCATATGTAAGATTCCAGAATACAATCACCTGGAAGTACACAAAAAGAGAAATGTACACTACGTCTGTATTTATTAACACCGCATGTTAAGTGTTCACTTACCAGCTCAATAAATAAATAAAATCTTGTTTTGGTCAAGTAGTCACATACAATGCACCCTGCATCATATGTGGCTTTCAGCATACATTGAAAGCTGCACTGGAAGAAGCCTTGAAGCACCCTGGAAGGGGTAATGGCGCGTGCACCCATGGTGCATGTGCTGCGCCGTGGGCACAAGCCCCATTATTTTTAATGGTACTTGGGCATACACGGAATTCCCTTTATGTAGGGGCCCTCAAAACGGACCACCAATGTAAGGGAAGGGACCACTGTATATCAAGAATTTGTTGGTTGGCTGCAATAAGATATTGCTGTGAAATGGAGAAGCATTCTGAATGTTGGCAATTTAGGGTTACAAAAACACTATAACCTCACTGAGCAATCCAACAACATATTATTCCATATCCTTTCCCAGATTAATGGCAGGATCTCTAATACCCCACAGCCACAATTTGTTTCATGCTGTGCTGAGAAAAGGCAGTCTCAGCCAAAATTAGGAACTATATGCTGTAGTTGCTAAATGCTTTGAAATGATCTCACTCTGGCTACAGAGCTACCACCACATTCCATTTTTTTTAGCATTTCCAGAAGGATACCACCTAGCATTGCACAATTTCTATTTTACTGTAAGCTGCAAATGGAACTGCCATCAGCAGTTAGTTTCAGTGATATGTTTTTTTGTATTCATGCATGTGATGTATTCATCTACATAGTAAATATCACACAGAAAATATGTTTATTTCTTCCCTTCCCCCCAAATTAGGATCTTTTTCAATGATTTCCAAGACTACCATCACAACCACCTATTTAATTAATCATTGAAGTTACTACTTCAAAGCAATAGCAGAGGCAGCATTGAAATGGACAGGTAATGGGTGTCAGTTTTACTCTTCCAGGAATTATTAATGTTCTCCCACACCTTCTTCTCCAAATATTGTAGAAACAGAAATAACAACTAATAGGATTCTGAAGTTCCTTCCTCCTTCTTAAATCTTAGAAACACCTCCTTGCCCTATTATTTTTCTGCTTTCTCTGCTACACTGTTAGAATAACATAAGACAATATGAAAAAACCCTCCAGTTTATCACAGTATCTCACTTGCCTCAAATACCATACCACATCTTAGCACCTGTAAAATTACAGAAAAATTGTATCCACATTTTCAAGTTTCTAAAGTAGAAATCTTTAAAGGATATCAATTGGAAAAACCAAAGCTCAATGTTTCTATATCCTAATGGATTTGGATTTATAATTTGGGCTCCCCCCCTTATTCCTCTCTAGTGAAATTCCCCGTGCCCTCTCTCAAAGGATTCTCTGGAACAGTAGAGTTGGGATGGTGCAGTGAGAGGGGAAACTGGCACAAATGAGGGACCTTTTACTGATTTCACATTCCCACTAGGTTTTGGGTGACAATCCCCTTGAACCTCAGGGGAGGCTTTCTGGGAGAAGCAGAGACTATAGGGGCAAGTCTGTTGTTGTTGTATGCCTTCTAGTCATTTCCGACTTATGATGAACCTATCATGCCACTCAAGGTTGAGTGTGTGTGATCCACCCAAGATCATGCAGTGGGTTTCCATGGCTGAGCGGGGAATTGAACCCTGGTTTTCAGAGTTGTAGACCAGCACTCAAACCAGTACACTACACTGGCTCTCTAAGGACAGGATAGGAAAATCTTCTTATACTTTGGATCCAACCCATCATGGCAGACAATATATCAAGGTTTTTCCCCATTGTGAGGTTGATTTCTACACTCCTTGGCTAGTCTATGCTGCCCTGTCTCTGTGTTTCAATTCCCATTGGTCAAATCTGACTAAATGTGTGTGTCAGGGATTAAAGCTATTCCCCCTCCCCCAAAAACGATTCTAAATATTGGAGCTCTATATGTAGTGTAACCATGTATTGCCTTCCGGAAGAAAGGTGGAGCATACATTAAATAAATCAATAAATGGCTATATTATAACATTTTAATCAAAAATTATGATTTTTTGTGGTTTTGTTTTAGAAACACTGACAACTACATTCAAGAAATGGCACAGCAAACACCTTACTATACAAAAATAAGCTTCCAGATCACCATGTTGTAATGGATCTCCCATTACATCAGGCATTCTGTTACATCAAACTAATACAGCAAAGCCATTCAAAGGCCCTCATTATCTGGAAGTAAAAATACTCCATTACCTCATTCTTTTCTTGCTTGGCTGGTCCCTGATGCTGTGTTGCATTTGCTGGCTCTGTTTCTGGAACTGAATTCTGGCACACAGTCTCACTGCCAGATGAGTGCTGGGGATCCACAGGCGTGTCACATCTTTCATGGATAGAGGGGCCAGAAAAAGGAGAGTTTAAAGTTTGTAATGTTATGTGCTTTTAATATATATTATTCATGTTTTGGCAATCAGCTTTAATATATGCCACAACTAAGCTTAGGGTAGAAAAATCATACCAGAGCTTTCATAACAAGAGTCTTTCCCACCCCAGCTCTCCCAAGCTCATGGCCCTTTGCTATGAGAACAGATGGTCAGAAGGGGAAATGACACAATAAAAATGATTTAACATTTCAAAATGGAAAGTCTGGAGACATAAAATAAAACAAGAGGCAAAGAATGGGTACTGTTGTGTCTCAAGACAAATGCCAGAACAAATTATTCCCTTGAATATAGCAGAATAAACCGGAGTTTGCCATGTGTCCAAGAATTAAATCCCACAGCAGGATAAAGGAAAAAGTATCTCTTCTAACTTTCTGTTAGGTGTGGACAAAGTATGAGCTATGGGTTGCATACAGCATACAGCTGTCACAGCTGTGGTTTTGATGTCTCCCACATGGATCAAGAATGTTTTTGACCTAAATGCCCCCTAGGCAGAATGGAGGCTTTTCACCACATTTTGTGGGCACTAAGGGAGAGCCCACCCCTCTTAAAAGTGAACTTCTACTCACTTTCTCTTTTAAAAAAGGCTTCTCTTGGGTCTAAGTAGTGCCTTTAAATTTAGTGAAAATGCTCCCACAGCCCCTAGCAGGGGTTTGGGGGCAATTAAAAAAAATCTTTGGTGGGTGCAATCTTCCAAGGTGTCCTTGCGGGGGGGGGGGTAATGTGGCACCCAGCCTTCCACAGTTGTCCACCCCACTTTAAGTTTTAAAGTCTGAGAGATTCTGAAGCAACTGCTCAGAAGTCCCAGCATTTGACAGCACTGATTCTGGAGAATCTAATTCCTTTAGGTATCTAAAAACTTCCATTTCCAGTTTAAATCAAAACACTGAATATAGAAGGTAATTTAAACTTTAAATCTGATGTGTACATCAGAAATCTATGTGTATTTATTCAGAATCAAGTCAGTGATCTTAGTGGACGTGTCTTCCAGTAACTATCTACAGAATCACGGTTTCAGCCTCAAAGCAGAGCCATTTAACTATAAAATTGTTCCTTAGGTGAAAGATGAAATAATAAGAGTTGAACAACAACTATTCTCTTGCCATTTTTGTCACCTTCTTAAAATCTACAGTTATCACTCAGTTCATTCGCTCTGCACTCCCAGTGAACAATTTGACAATCTAATCCTCAACTCTGGCTGTGATTTATGCTTTCATACAGTTAAATAACTTCATATTGGTCTGATGTCAATCTTTGAAGTGGCTAATATTGTTTACAGCATTTGCACCTGTAATTTTTACTATAAGCATTCATATTAATTCCCACTAAAACAAACCAAAGTTCATGGCAAACAGCACCTAAAAGGATACCCCTACACTCACTCAGCAAAACCAGAAAGAAAAGCAAACCCACAGACAATATGGTAAGAATATGTTTAGACAGAATTATCTCAGTATTTACACCTGAATATGCTAAGAGTGCTATTCAGTAGTCCAATACTGAAGTAATCATGGTACTGTATATGTCATCCTTTCCCAAAAAAGTGTGTTGGTGCACTAACCAGACCTGGGCAAAGGCACATTTGGCTACTTCTGTTACACAAATCTAGACTATAGAATGAAAACAGAATCTACCATATTCCCATACTTAAAGAAAGCAGGCTTATTCTATACTCGACTTTCAGACTTAGATCTACGCAACAAAATTTGCTATTGTGAATTGACTGTTTCCCTTGTGATGTAACTATATGGATAGCAATGTATGGAATTACAAGCTACACTGTACTTGCCCTACCTGGAGATGCCATAAAATAGATGAGGTATACATAAATAAATACACCTACAAATGTTGGAGCTGTAATTTATGACTTTAGATAGATGCCATAGATTCAAACTCATATTAGCTAGAATCTTTGAATTTTCCTTTGTTACTCTGGTATTTGGTTATATTCCAACCCAATGGGTCCTAACAAAATACATGCAGCTTGGCTTCAATGTGCTGCCTCAGTTGCTAAGCAACAAATTTTATGGGCCTGGAAATCCCACTCACAATGTGATACTGGTGTCTGGGCAGCAAATCTCCTAGAACTGGCTCCTTAAGGATGGGCATGATATATATGGAGAAATAAGCAGGCGTTGCCCTTTTCTGCTACATACAGATTTGTAGCTGATTTTGCAAAGGCTTGGTTAATACACATTTCTGTATGTTTGGTATGCCCAGCCATATTCCATTCACACTAGTGGGCATGAAACAATGTGTAGATAGGAGACAATGCAATTTAGCAGTGGGGTTCAACTGCTAAAATAGCACTGCCAGGAAGAGTAACTGAAGGCTTGCTCAACCAAAGAGATTTAGCAAGAGTACTTAGTAGTGTGTAGTAGTGCTGAGAGAGTGATGCTATGGTAAATTAGAATACCAGAGATTGTGCTACTCTTCTGTTCGCTCAATGTATCTATCCATCTACTCTTCTTTTTTCCACTTGCAGAGTCAAGACATGCCACTGTTCACACACACATTTCTAAAAAACAAAAAACAAAAACATTCTTACGTCTTTCCTGACCCTGTATCATTCAATTTCCACCTGTCTTTTCAGTCCAAACTTTTAAAGCAACCACTCAGAATTTCTACTCCTTCCAATCTTACCTTGAATATTTTCATCGTAGCTTTTGCGCTCAGTTTTCCACTAAAACAATCCTCAACAAAATTATCTCACTGACTATCTCTTTGACAGACCCAGAGGTTTTACTTTATTCATTCCTTGACCAATTTACTTCCTTTGAATTTTACCTATGCAATTCCTTTGGTGCTCTGAGGCTCCATGATTCTAGCCTCAGGCGGCAGCTCTTCTAACCTGGCTAATTATTCACTCAATATTTTCACAGGACAGAATTCATCTGATTTATTCTCAGAGATATATACAAAATGAGTCTCCCTAATCTGAAATGCTTGGGACCAGAATTGGTTTGCATTTTGGGTAATTTTTAAATTATGATTTTTGTTTTGGAATATCTATGTTCGTGCACATAAGTAATGATATATCCATTACACTGTAGTCTTAAATGCAGTATGTACAACATTGAACACATCTTTCCAATATTTTCTCTAGCTTCACTTTATTCTTTATCATCATCCTTCCTAATAATCAGGCAAAATCTTTACAGTCTTCCCTCTGCTTTATTCATATAATTCTCCATTTATTCATATAATTCATGTCACCTCTCTTGCTGCTTTGGTGAATGTTCTGGTTCATACTCTGGCCAGCTCCAGCTTTCTAATGAAACCCTGTCCTCTCTAAACTTTTGTTGTTAAGCCATAGGTCTTTTAGTTTTATTCAGGAGTTGCTCTCACAATTCGTACCTAGCCGCTCTCCTCCTGATATTCCTGCATGGACTCCACAGCCACATGTCCATTCCTGGATCCTGCACAAACTCCTCATCCTCACTTTCAGAACCTTCCATCACCTTCTCCCTGCACAAGTCTGCTGTCATATCCTGTTATACCCAAATCCTTGATTTTCCTTTCTTCAATGCAGCAGGCTTGCTGCAGCTAGTTTCTAGACCTTTCCCCCTAAAATGTGCATACATTACTCTTTTTGTTTGTTCAGTTTTATCTTCATAATATACCTTAGGCCTCATCAAACAATTTCCTTTTAGTCCCAGCAAAGAAAGGAGTAATTGGTTAAGGCTCTGGAATGTGAAGAGAGGGTAAGGACTATTAGGTTCCGACAGGTGAGATTTGGGGGAGGGGAACTAATTTGTGGAATAATGAACTTTGATTTTTGGAAACCCCCAGCTTTCTGTTTTTGATAGTGTTTTTGTATGCTGGCATTTTAAAGTCTATGCAGATTTTTCAACTTTTTAAAATGTGACTAAGCACAGCTTACCGCTCAGGTGACTCTTCATAAATGCTGTGGCAGTCTGTATTCTCCATCATTAGACTTCGAGTAAGATTCTGTACTCCTGGATAATGGAAGTTAGCAAAGGAGTGGGACATGGGAGATGTTTTTGTCCCAAGATCTGTGACACGTTTATCATGATTTGTTAAGCCACAGGAGAGTCCATCCAAGGCAGGGTTTAAAGAGCGTGTCATGTAAGCATCAGCAGACTGAGGCCTCCTCATTGGTGATGATGGGTAAGGAGAAAGTTTGCTGATGAGGGGTGTCAAGAGGTCAGCATAGGCAGCTTTTGTTGGTTTTAGGAGTTTGTCAACATGAATATTAAGCATCTTTTGTTCAAAAGCACAAGAAAAAACAGTAGAGGGCAGATTCTGAAGCCATGACAGCAAACTAAGGTCCAAGTCATCACACCCATTACCACATAAAAGGTCAATGCCAAGCAACACTTCACTCTCTGTAATTTCTTCTCCTGTTGCTTTACTCTGACAGAACTCCACACAACATTCATACAACAGCCCCTTCATCACAAGCTGAAATAAACGATTGTTGCTTGCTTTAAAACCAGCTTCGCTTAGTTTTCTATCTGCAGGAATGAACTCTGCCACCATCACACAAGCCTCTTCAAAACAGTGAACTCGTGCAGTGCTGGGGTTCCAGTCCTTGAATTCTGCGTGGTTGGTGAGACGAGGCAATGTAAGAAGTAAACACAGTTTGCTGTAGTCATCTTTAGAAGGGCAATATTCTTCTAAAGCATGTAGGCACTGCACAGCCTCTTGCATTGTAAATTCCAGCTGGAAAAAAGAATCACTTTGTTTAAAGTAAAACAAACTTACTACAGTATATGTACCTGCATCAAGATGAATTTACATAACTTCTGCTATTGACTTATCCTGATATCATAGGCATGTTTATAAACATAACCTTCATATGGCAATATAATTCTAATTCATCTGAAATACAACTCAATTTTCTTATAGTTTTTTTCCCTCCTGTGTCTTTTGCTACATCTTGTAATCAATGGCTACTAGTCATGGTGGCTATATACTATCTCCATGTCAGAGGCTCTATGCATCTAAATAGTAATTACTGGGGAACACAAGCAGGGGGTTGCTATTGTACCCACATCCTCCTATGTGCTTCACATCTGGTTGGACACTGTGGGAATACAATACTAGAGTAAACCAGAACAGTTGCTTTTCTGTATGTGATCAAATAGAAAACAATAGCAGCAAGGAAAACAAACAACAAAACCACAGTTCTGTTGTTAAAACTTTGGGCAAATTAAAAAGGTCTTAACCTAGTGACAAAACAACAAGCAAAGTCTTAATCAGAACAGTATTCCAGAGTCATATTCCCTGAAGGACAAAGCTAAAGTTTCCTTTCAAGAGCTCACCACCAGCCTCATCTCAATAAGTAGACTGATCAGGAAAAGGACCTCTGAGGGATAAATTAAAATTGGCAGAGGCGGGAAGGATCTGAATTGCATATGACTTCCCTCCTCCAGCTAGCATTATGGCAGACTTACATGCTGAGGCTCATCTTCTGCAGACATTGCATTGTTCACGCATAAGGCTTCCAAAAATTTCTGTTTCAGTATGATATAACGAAACCTGCACCCAAGAAAATAAAAATCCAAATGAAATGTGAACAATGATGTGCATTAGCAGGAACTCAGACAGATTATAGCAGTTAACTGTTACCTCTTTTCCTTTAAGTTAGAACATATTCTAACTTAACTTACCAACTGTAAACATGCTATGCCCTGATCGTTACAATGAGAGCTTAGTGAAAGCAATGTTATGCTGTTCTATTTATGTAATGAAATCTTTTTATATAATAAATTTTCAGTGCTATTTTTATGATGTTCATAAGAATTTCAGTAAAATTTCAGTGCTATTCTTTATATGGGCTCATGGGAAAGAAGGCAGTACACCTGAATAAACAGCAGCAGTTCTTAAATTTTTTTTTAATCTATGAAGAATATGAGTACAAGCTGAATTACAGTGCGGTAGAAATGGAATAAAGAGGTTTGCAAATGAGTGAGTGGACCTAAATATGCTTCTCTAAATCAGGATCTCTTTTGAGCTATACGCCTTAAGTTTTCCTCAAACGGTTTCTTCCTGAATACAAGGAAAAACCAAGGGAATAAAATATCCCATGAAATCTACTAATATTTTTCCTCTGAGGTTCTTTTTGGTTCCAGTCAATAGAAGTATCCTTCTTCTGACACCAAAACACGAAATTGTTTGGGAACTTTTTACACAGAGATAAATTAGAATTTTGCTGAGGCAGAAGATGAAATTTTATCTTGGCCAGTTAAATATTCTCCAAACCATTTGTGCAACATTATTTATACAAATAACTAAAACTTGAATGCATCAAGTACATTCCTTGTGGGTGGTGGTAC
Organism: Sceloporus undulatus; assembly: GCF_019175285.1. Lineage (NCBI taxonomy): Eukaryota > Metazoa > Chordata > Lepidosauria > Squamata > Phrynosomatidae > Sceloporus > Sceloporus undulatus. Next base: position 150,418,453 of record NC_056525.1, on the reverse strand, counting down.
AAAGCTCAGTGTTTGTGGCACCAAAAATACAAAATAGCTCCAAACTCTGAATGAAAACTTTGGTGTTTGCATGCATACTCTTACAAGAATGCGATAAATGGAGGCTGTAATATAATGTTTTTAACATTATTATACCATTAAGTTGAAGTATTAGTGTTAATTTACCTTTTCTTGTCAAATTTGTCCATGCACTCAAGTGGCTGGATGAACTGAAGAATTTCATCCCACTGACCATCAAGGATCAACTGTCTTTAAAAAAATTGGAGAGAAATCTATTCAGTTCTATTAAACTTGAGGGGAAAACCCTAAGCAAACCCTGCCTGTAAGTGCAGCAGCTGACCAGTCAGCTTTACAAAGTTAATGCTCTGGAAAGCAGTTAGTAAGATTATCTCCTCATTTAAACAGATAAAAGTAAAACCTAAATCCTTGTAAATAACATGCCTTTGTAGCAGTACACACTACTCCAAGAATAAATAGCAGATAATCATATTTGGGAAGGCTCTCTACAGGGTGCTTTAACATTTAATCATTTTCCCAAGGTAATCTATTGTTTCATCAAACAAATAATAAAATTCTGCAACTCTAAAAAAAAAAGAAAAAGAAAAAAAAAAGAAATGAAACAACTGAATAGGACAAATCCATATTACAATACATGATAATTGTGTACTCTTCTATATGAAATGCATGTCATCATATTGTTTGTAGTAAAAAGAGCACACATGCAATCCTAAATGAATAGATACAACTAGAAATATTTTGTATACTCCCCTCCCTACAAAAAAAAAAGGCTGATGGGCAAGTCTTTCAAAGCTTCTTGGACTGGGCAAGTTCACTCCAGTCCAAGGATAAACAGCTTCGGCTATAAGCCATATCTAATTATGCATTGAAACAAATGTCTACATATGGCACAATATATTTGTTAAAAGGAAAAGTTTAACACACTGTAGTAATTTAGAAAAAGTAATTTCCATCTGTTCAATATGTACAGCACACTGACAGTTTTTGTCAGTCTTCCCTTTTTGGTATGGACAACCCAATATTTTCTCATTTCAGTGAGTTCAGAGAGAGAATTCCAGTGCAATTCTTTAAACATGGAATGCAACAGAATGGAAGTAATGGAAGGAGCAAGTCTGCATGGACATTTCTGGGAACATAGTATTTTGACTCCCCACCCTGAAGTTAATTGGGTTTCTGCATAGAAGCAAAAGAGACCAATGCATGCTAGCATCAGAGAATCTGTTGACATTTGGCATGGAAAATTATTTGGTGTAGATGTAAAACGGTGCATTCACATGGATACAGAGAATGTAGCTATAAACAAAGTAGAACTTGGATGCACATGTAAAACCTGCATAAAAGCAATATGTACAGAAATCTCGTAGCACCTTTGAGACTAACTAAAAGAAAGAAGTTGGCAGCATGAGCATTCATAGATTAAAAGTCTACTTCCTCAGATACCTCTGAGGAAGTAGATGAATCTTATGCATCTGAGGAAGTAAACTATAGTCTACAAAAGCTCATGCTGCCAACTTCTTTCTTTCAGTTAGTCTCCAAGGTGCTACAAGTTTTCTCTACATACTGATTCTACAAACTAACATGGCTGAATCTTTGAATTCTACATAAAAGCAAGTTAGCAATAACCTTGCATTTAAATAATGTTGCATCTAAGATAGAATAAAAGTGTGTCCAATACTAATCAAATATATACCAAGCTTCTATTTTACTTCTAATTAAGGATCTGTATAATACCCTTTCCTGATAATGATTACAATATCCCTTCCAAAATATTCCAACATATGTACCCCACCGCATGGAGGACAGAAGAGTATTTCCCCCTTGACTGAGTACGTAGCATGCTTCTAACAACAGAATAAATTGAAGGCATTTCTTCAATAAGATGCTGAAGAAACTCAGAGAAAGATCAAAATGTCAATAATGAAAATCGAATTCTGCACTGCTGAAGAATTAACTTTGTCTTAATCCAAAATTTTGGTAAGCACATAATGTCAGTTCAATACATATTTAATGGGAAATATATCACACTAATCTTAGCAAAAATTTTAAGTAAATAGGATCAGGTTTAAATATGCCACTGTCTTATACAACATATGTTATGTCATCTTGTGTTAATCTGTCAGATGTTGCATGGCTCAAAAATATAAACAAAAAAATAAATATGATAATATAGTTATGTTTGCAACCTGTAAAAGATGTACTTCAAATAACTGTAAAACATGTTTCTGTTACATGACTGCAGGCAAGAGGGCTATAACAAACTTTATTCAACAGAATTTGCTCTCAATATTGAAAGGGATAGTGTAATAGAAATAAGGTTAACTTCAAGAAGGATAAAAACTGAATCAACAATGTTTCTGCTTACTTTAAAGTACATACTCTTAAAGTTATAATAGTTTTTACCTTAAGAAAAGCATATCATCTGAAAATAGTCCATTAATTACTCCACTTTCTTTCTCCAGAGCCAGCATACTGATATGAAGTTTTCTTGCGTTCAAGAAATCCAATATTAATTTTACTATTTCAGCTTCTTTCACATTCACTGTCTCTTCTGCCGTCATTGTGGAAGACTGGAAAGGTAAAAAAAAATTGGGTCTAATTTATGTCAGCACATAGACAATGACAAATATATTATCCAGTTTGTTTAATTTTAAACATGCTAAAACTTGTTGGAGGGCTGAAGCATCAAAACCTATGCAGCTCGATACAGCATCAGTAATATTTCAGCCCACTTATGCAACTATATGTACAGCTGTCTCTTTGCCTTTATACATAGAGCTATGAATATCAATGGGATATAATGTTTCAGTTAATGATGTTCCAGCTTTCAAAAGGGTTCAGTACAGGAATGGGAAGATATATATATTGTGTACACATTTCCTTAAGAAAATATCCACTTTGTACCTCTAAGACAATGGATGAAACCCCCCTCCCCTTTTTTTGAACTCTAAATTTTCAAGGATTATGATGTATTTTGGCAAAGAAGAAATGTGCACATAATCATACGTAGACCTTAAAATCACATATACTTGAAAAATGCACACAGATTTACTTTGATCAATGGGGAAAATGGTGAAAAAATTGTGAAAAAATATAAAAGGCTGGGAGAAATGTATATCAAAGTAACACAAACCTCTGTGTTGAAAGGAGAGGGAAAATCTTGCAATATACTGATACAGAACTAGGCCAACCAGACAATGCTAGTAGGATTTTGAGAAATACAACAAAAACAAAGCTGACAGATTTTTCACATCACAAGATATCAGTAACATGGACTAGTTTTAAATCACTACTTTTGGAGAAAACATCATGCGGCCTTAAAGGAGAACATTTGGTTGAAATTGTGTCTGTTGTATCCCAAAAAACTTTTTAAAAAACCCTGCATTTTAAAATTAATTTAAAACAAAAACAATTGTTCCTTTTCCTCATGGTTTATCAGCATGGGAATTGTATTCCCCATCACCATGTACAGAGATGTGAGGGCTGTACAGTGAGGAAAGCTGGTAGAAAGAAAATAAACTCATTTGAGATGTGGAGCTGGAGAAGAGGGCTAAGGATACCGTGGATGGCCAAAAAGACAAACAAATGGGTCCTCAAACAGATCAAGCCTGAACTCTCCCTAGAAGTCAGAATGACTATATTGAAGCTATTGTACTTTGGGCACATCATGATAAAATATGACTCATTAGAAATGGCAATAATGCTAGAAAAGGTGGAGGACAGTAGAAAGAAAGGAAGACTGCTTGCCAGATAATTAAACTCAATAAGGGAGGACATGGGCCTAAATCCGCAGGACCAGAGCAGCATGGCTGAGGATAGGAAGTCTTCGAAATGTCTCATTCATAGTGTCACCATGCGTCAACAAATTATCACTGATTATCAGTATGACTAAAAAAGGTCTAAAAAGGTACCAATCTTGCAAACTGGTACTTAAATTCTATGCCTGTCTATCCCTACATTATGTTCCGCTAAATCTAAATTTTCAAGACTTGGAAACGTACTATGGCATTTTCTGATTCTTTATATTCCATTGCAAACCTAAAAAGAAGCAAATATGAGAATCAAATAGTATGTTTAGTGGCTGCTGCATTTCTATAAAATAATAATTCCCCTTGGAAATTCTCCAAAGTGAATTTCTAGATGTTACTTGCAAGATCTTTCTGTTTGACCTTCCGCCAAAATCAGCAGAGGGAGCAGCAATTACAATATTATTTACCATTTAGATGATGTAACTTCTTTTTCATTTTCCACTTGCTTCAAAAATGGAGTACAAGTTGATTGTTTGTATTCCTTTAATATTTGAAGAGGTACAAACAACTAGCATAACATATATTATATGTATATTGTAGTAGTCTGCCTCTTGGCAAATTATTGTCCTCTATCTACATACTATAAATCTGTACTTCAAACTAAACCATTTGTACTCTGTAAATAAGCTTTCAAACCACTTATTGAAATGTGATTACATTAGATGTTTGAAGTCCTTCTGTGCAACTGCTAATCTAGCTCCAAACTTCTGTAGGTAAAAATTCAAAATGGTTTCTTTCTACATTTTTACATGCTTTCGAATTGACAGGTTGACAGAAGCTGGGGCTAATGATGGGAGCTCACTCCATCATGTGGCACTTGGACCTCAAACTGCCAACCTTGCAATCATCAGAGTCAGCATCTTAGCCACTGTAATGATATACGTACAATTTCCAACACAGCAATGGTATGAGTCAAGGACATGAGTCTTGTGTGATATGTTCCCAAAATGTGTTCATAGGAAAACAATATTATGAATGTCATCTAAGAGATGGTCTTCCACAAGGAGGAGTCACCCAAGGGAGTAAATGTCTGTAAAGTGATAGTAAGAGCTAATGCTTATGGTATGCTAAGCATGGAGATTCCTTCTTTGACATTCATACAACTATTCCACTTCAGAGCTTGTCTGTTTATTTTCCCCACGGTTGGACGGTTCCCTTGTTTAAAACTGTTTGGCTAGCACAGCAAACGTACTACTAATGAACACTCAGCAAAATAAAATAATGTATCTTTTGTAATTGCAAACTGTTGTAGTTTTTGTTTGCCATGATGCAATGGAACCTTGTAACTGAACATAAAGTTATACAGTACGCAAAGGGATCTTGTAGTACCTTTGAAACTACCTGTGTGAAGAAATTGTCTTTTGTTACAACTTCTTTTGCACGGTTTCAAAGGTGCTACAAGATCCCTTTGCATACTAATATTCCAGACCAACACAGCTATGTCTCTGAATAAAGCTGTACAGTATTACTAAGCTCTCCTCCACACGAACCAACCCACATTGATAAATTTCAGATGCACTGGTTTAGTTCTACACAACATTAACTAGCTACAACACACTTTGGTGTTTGATGGTAATATTTGTTTGTGCTTATCACCCGGCACCTCTAAATAATCTTGCAAAGAAAACTCTGTTATGGCTTCACCTTAAAGCTGCCATAAGGCATGAAGGTAAACAACAAGAGCTAATTTATGCTGTCCTAGTATGAACTGTATTGAAAAATAGTGTTATCCATATAAGATTCCAGTGTCTGGATGCACATCCAAATGTATATTTACTGTACTTGGTATCGATAGCTCCTGATCAACAAGTGATATGTGTGCAGAGGATTGATTCTACATATGACTCTCTTCATTCTTTGTGTTGTAATTGTGGCTTTTTTAAACATAAGTTGTTAACTCAGGGGAAAAAAATAATGAAAGACAAGTATTAGGACAACTCATGCTGTGTTTACAAATGTCTCCTGGATGACACAATATGGTGTTCCACATAGATCTGAACACATGACATAACATTTCATTATTCATGTCCATCAGATTATGAAGCATCAGTGGGAAATTTAAAATAAAAGTTGTTTTTCAATAACTTAAAACCCTCATTATCAGCTTTTGTTTCAAAGAAAGAAAGCTATGATGAATAAAAATTAAGGGCAACAAAGTATCTTGTGTCATCTAAAGGTTTTTCTGGACTACAGACCACTTCATCAGTTTTAAAGACAGAATTATTTTTGGGCCAATAAAACTGCCCTATGGAAATGTTGAGATTTAGTTTCAATGATTATAAGAGCTTACCCATTATTGTATTTCCCATACTTCTGCAAGCAACACAATGTTATGTTTAATCACAGACTGGCAGGGAAAATAGCACCATGTATTTCCGAACAATTCATATTTCATTTTTTCAGCTCTCTCTCACATATCTGAATCCATACATCCCTCTTCAATTACTGTGGTGTGGTGTGCCCTCAAGTCATTTCTGAACCTACTATGGGGTTTTCTTGGCAAGTTTCTTCAGAGGTGATTTGTCATTGCCATCCCAACCCATGTGAGATACCAGTTGTTGATCGAATCTAGTCTTTGGATTAACAGAATTTCACCACATCACTTCTCATCCGTATTTCAGTAACATATATGTGGTAAAAATAATATTTGCCATATAGCTGGAGGCTTCAGGCAACCAACCTCATTATGGACTGCATATGTATATCTGCTGAACAGTCTGTCTTGCATGAGATGTTAACTTGTATGTATATTACAAGTGATGGCGATCATCTCAATTCTGATACTACCCTCAGTGAGCTTGGCTATAATATTCTTATACCCAGTGACAAGATATATAGGTCAGGATTTAAATGTTGTGTAGAAGAAGGAACTCCAGCAGGTGAACATTACCATGCAAGGATACAAAAAGCTGCATGCTGAAATTCTCTCTTCTGTACAGTTTACAAATGGTACAGGTGCACTGTTCTCTTTCTCTGTCTGGTTGCTTTGTAGAATCTAATTTGCAGATAGGCTTCTGTTGATAATGCCATTAAAGCTGTTGCTTAGTGTAAATGAACTCCTAGCAACATACTGTGTATCACATTGGTTTCTACATCAATAGCATGTATAAGATTTTATACTGTCTTGGAAGGCATGTTAATCGAGCTCTTTTAAGTTATAAAAATAATATCTTGTAGTCACATTCAAAATCTAAGAATCTCAGTGGATGGGTTAATACCTGCATAGTGTCATCATCTAAGAAAAACACCCTCAAAAACATTCAGGATCAAATGGTACAGAGGAGAGGACAAATTTAAGAGGTCATATTTAAAGATTATATAGCTTTTGAGTTTAGGATTACTAATCAGTCACCCCTTTGAGATTTCCCTACTGTTCAGGGAGTATCTTCAGGGATCAAATATCTGTCCCAACTACTTAATGGGAACAGAAACAATTATGATGAAATGCATGCAGCTGCCCTGAACAAGGAAAGACATCTCTCTTGTCTAAGGCCTTTGTGGTTTACCTGCCTTCATACAGAGGAATATGTTGTGTATTCACCAAGGAACCTCTTTTGTAGGCCAAAGTATTTCCTACCTCCCTCGTTCACATTTGTCAGCCAAGGGCATAGAACACATTTATGTCTATCTGTCACTAGACACACTGGAATATGTAATTCTTCTTCTTCTGTATCCTAAAAAGTGGATGCAGGTTAGAGTTGCATTTTGCAACTTTATTCTGTAAGACAACATATATTAGCAAGTTGTGTAACAGAGCTGAAGACACAACATTAAAAAAGGAAATGAAATATAGCAACATAAGATACAGCTGACTTTACTGACCAAAATTAAAAGTAAACTAATTCTGAATCTTCTTGTTGTGTGAGTTCCAGTCACTTCTGATTTATGGTGACCATATCTTCTTGACAAGATTTGTTCAGAGGGGGTTTGCCTTTGTCTTCCTGAGAGAGTCTGAGAGAGTGTGACTTGTCCTAAGTCACTTAGTGGGTTTCCATACCTGATTGGTGATTCAGACCCTGGTCTCCAGAGTCTTAGTCCATTGCTCAAACCACTACACTACACTGGTTCTCATGCTATAACTAATTCATTGTTAATACCATTTTTTACATATGGCTAGTGTTAGACTGTGACATTGTTTTGGTTCTTGTAAAATAAATAACACTTTCATCTTTACTACAGTTAATTCAGTATGTTGATCTTGAAAAGTCTGTAGTCGGTAGCAAGGCAGTAAGTTGTGTTTTTTTTTAAATTGTTGTACCAGAGAATTGATAAAAGAAAGAAAGCCTTCAGATAAAGGTGCTACAAAAAGAACAAATTATTTTGTCCGATTTTAATAATAGCTCAAAAATTGGTCTTTGAAGAAGATAAGGCATATATAAGAACGATGTACTGTACTAATAATAAAGGATAAACCATCCAGAATATCTCCAAGATATAGCTTGTGCTTGTAGCATATCACAAACTGTCAGCACATATGGCACAAAGCATCAGCAAGTGAGCCAAAATGACAGATTTAAAATGACAGATTTAATATTTCTTTCTTTTGAATATACAATTTTACACTTTCAAATGTTCCGCTGATTTTAATGTAGTTATTTGCTAAAATGGGTGTAGGCTTCATAATCTAAGATAATAGTGATATTCTAATGGGTTTTCTGCCAGTGTTACTAATGGTATATGTTTACCCCAGAGAACTGGTTGCATTGTCATATCCTATCCACTAACTAATTGACACAGATGGAAATAATGAAGGTTATGCTTCTAATGGAGAAACAGGAATCACGTGGCTCTCCAGCTGCTATTGGATTGCAAGTCCTAGCAACCCTAGCCTACATAAACAACCATGAAGTAAACTGCCAGTTGCATCCTAACAATATCTAGATGGACACATGATTCCCAGTCCAATCCTGATTTCTGTCAAGTAAATTTGCCATTACAGACACTGTTGATTAATGCACTCTGGTACCATAAAGTAAGACTTCCCAATACTATATGAGACACATTATTTGCAATTCAATCCCATACAAGTCTACTCAGAAGCAAATCTGATTTAATTCAACTGGACTTACAGCCAGATAAATTAATAGAGAGTTGCAGCTTGACTGCAACTATTCACAAGGACCAGGGACGTAGCTAGGATTTTAGGAAGGGGGGGTCCAGACTAAGTGCCACCATTATAATGGGGCTTGGGTGTGGCGGTGCAGCAGCACACACCATTCATTTTTCTAATGGAAGGGGTGTTCCGGACCCCAAGAACCCCCCCCCTTGGCTACATCCCTGCAAGGACCAATATTTTTCTTAAAGGGATAAAGTTAAATATGAGTTTAAATCCCTAGTAAAGAAATCAGAAGACTAGGACTTGGAATGACCATTACAAAGGTCCTCATTACATAAGGTCCTCATAGTGTAAAGAAAAATCATAGCGTAAAGAAAGAAATTAAAAAAGAAGACATATCGTAATTAGAATTACCCATGCCATAGTATTTTCAATTTCTACGTATGGAGAACCTAACAGGAAGAGAACACATTGCAGGAGAATTCTGTGGAAACCATGACTTGCCAGAAATATAAATGAATGGGTCTGAGAGAACATCAAGTCTGAACGCTCACAAGAGGTCACAATGACCAAACTGGAAGTATCATCCTGTGGGCCATATCGTGATGATATTAGAAAGTATGATAATGCTTAGTAAAATGGAAGGTAGTAGGAAAAGAGGAAGGCCACATTACAGGTGGATAGACTCAATGAAGGAAGACTTCATTGAGACTGCTAGACCAGAGCAGGGCTATTGGTGAGAGAGATCTTGCCTTCATGGAACAAATGCCCCCCCCTTTAGCATCATCCTGTTCAGGCAACACACATTCCACACCCTGGTTCTTGTGCAAGCAGTCCAGACAATGTCCAGCACATTGTGCACCAGAATCAGGATTTAACAGCCTTAAACCATATTTTTAAAAGTTACATGTTACTCCAGATCTTCCTGGAAGATCTGGCACCCTCCATTCCCACACTGCAGTGTCTGCACAGGTGTCCCCCTGAGCTATCTGCTGTGTCCAACACCATGGCAGGTCACTCATTCTGACATCAGAACAGGTGCCCAGCCTTGAGATTGTTCTTGGGTGCCTCATTCTGACCTCAGAATAACGTAATCTGCCACGGCAGCAGATGCGCTGGGTGGCTCAATGAGATGCCTGTGTAGACAGCTGCTGTGATGTAAGAATGGAAAGCCAGGGCAACTGCGGGGCCAGGAAACCCCCGGCTGCCGGCTGGAGTATCCCAGCCCCTGAAGACAAGGCCTGAGTCTCTAAGAGGTCTCTCATTTACAGGGTTACCACAAACTGAAGATGAGTAATGGCAATTAACAACAACAACAAATTTATTCTCATCATGAATATTCTGTGCATATATCTGGTATGGTTTCTCCTTCAGACAGTTGCATTAAGTTGTATTCGACTTGACAGTAGTTAACACTGGAAGCAATGTGACTTGATCTGGATTAACTTGTTCTGTAGAGTTTTGACATGAATCTAAAGCAGACTAGCAACACAGTCACATTCACAGAAAAATCAGACAAAACCATTTGGTAAAATTATTTGGTAAAATAAAGAAAATTATTTTACCTCCACTAGTTCTCCACAACATTTACTGCGGTTAGGAATGTAGTTCTCCTCTACATTCACTGGGGTTAGGAGTGAAGGACCCCTGTGGATGTGGAAAAACCACAAATAAAAAAACCCTATTCCTTGTACCTAATAGAACACCTCTCTAGGAATCTCCAGGTCCTCCAGTGCAACTCTATGGTCAACATCTGCCAGAGGTTGGTCACAGAATCATGCTGGAGGATCTATAAATGCCTAGAATTTTTTCCCCTCTGGGAACTTCTAGTTCTCCAGCAGAACTTTATGGTCAACTTCAAGTTATGCTGGAAGACCTAGAAATCCCTAGAGAGAACATATTAATCAAAACTGCAAATAATCAAATCCGCAAAAGCCAAAGCCACAAATGCGGAGGGTCAACTGTAACATTCAAGGAAAGCAAAAATGGAAACCAAAACCAGGAATTATAATGATCTGATCTGATATATTGTCTTGCATAAAAGTCTTCATCTTACATAGTTTTTAATCATGTTTTTGGGGATAGTAAATATGTGAAAACCTAGTCTCAAACATTTATTCAGCACTGTAAAAGAGAATATTTGACAGTTCATTTTTCTTCATTTTTCTAGGGAAACAGTTTGGAAATTGGGGGGGGGGGGGGATCTTTCCCCCCCCCCCCCCCCAAAAGTTTCTGGGCCTTTACAACTCTAACAAAGACTTTCTAGGCTTGGAACTGTAAAATTAACTGCTATTTTACAGTTATTTGTTATAAAATCACATAGAAATTTAGAGTAATTGTAAATCCATGTCCAATATATGGTAAAAGTCAGCAACTTATGTTAACAAAGTAGATATGTTCCTTGGTATTACTTCTTTAACTGCTAATTTGGTACCAGAGACAAAAATAATACAAAAAGAATAGGCCTAGGTTCCAGCACCACAAAAAAAGGACTAGTCTCAGCAAACATTTTATTCAACACTGAGTATATGCACATGCATGAAACAACCAGATCATGTAAGACTTGCACAAACAAACAACCGAACCATCTAGAGACCATGTGAAGGCTTCTTTTCTTTTGATATTTATTTTGGTGGTCAATATAAATATAGAGTTCTTTAATTTGCTAGGAGCAGTTGGTGAAGCAGGCTTACAGTACCTGCTCTCCCCTTTTCTCTCCATTTTGCTGTTCATATACGCTTAGGTTTTAATTAAGACACATTAATTTTGTCCCCAAAAACGTGTTCCTGTTGGAAAGGTCAACTGTACAAATTTAGTATGTTCAGTTTAAAGATCAAGTTTTTCTTGCCAGCACTGTAAATAGAAACTTTTGGAAAACTGTGGCATTATCATTGAATATTGGAGATGTGTTGTGTCTGTCTTATTTATATTTATTTAATATCCCACCTTCTTCTCAGTATATGGACTCAAGGCGACTTATCCTTTCTCATGCTGTCTCATGTGTTTTGACCACTACATCGTCCTTATTGCTGCATCATTCTACAACTCCAGAATTCATATTACAACAATATCTCTATTAGGTATTGTTGCAATACCTAAGCCAACCCACAAGCCAGAAAAAGGTGTGCAAGCTTTCTGTCATTTGATCCTAACAAATTGCATATGATATTGTGTACCTCTGTTCTTTGCAGGGGGTGTTTATTTGTACACAGAGAGCATCTGCATTTTTTGATTCCCTCTGGGGAGAGGATGTTATGGCAACTAATAATATGCGCCCACACTTCAGGTTTACCACCAGAGGCTAGGTCCCTAGTTACCAGCCATTCTTCAGTTACCCAAACAGTCAATTAATCAAAGAACAAAGAACAGGTCATTTGTATCAGGAGTAGCAAAATGTCTATCAATGCATATAATTTTAAAATGATAGGAAGCAGATACATTTATATTATGTAAATTTATTCACCATTATTAAGAGAGGTGTGTATGAGACATTCAATATGCAATAATTTTTTTTAATCCTCTAAATTTTTATCCTTACTACAATAAATCTTGTTCTTTATTTCCTGATTTTGTGATGTAGTGGTTTGAGTGCTGGACTATGACTCTGGAGACTGGGGTTTGAATCCTAGCTTGGCCATATAAACTCAATGGGTGGGTGACTTTGGGCAATTCACGCTCTCTCATTCTCAGAGAATGGCAATGGCAAACCACCTCTGAAAAAAATTACCGAACCCCCCCTCCCAAACCCATTATACGTTTGCCTTGGGATCGCTTGTACGTTGGAACAATTTGAAGGGACACAATCACCACAACAATAATACAGTATATCACATTCATGTGTTAGAACAGGGGTAGGCAACCTGCGGCCCCGCGGCCAGCTTCGGCCAGCGAGCCTTGGGACAGGCCCCAGCCGGTCCTGCCGCGATTGCCGCCGGGGCTTTGGGGGGCAATTGTCTATAGAAGCCTCAGAAACATGCATTTATATTAACATTTTTTTAAAAAATCAGCAAATTTTTTCACGTGTCTCCATTTTTAAAAAAAGTGTCTTCCATTTGAAATTTTGTCCTACATTTGTCCCAGTTTATTTATATATTTAATTTTATTTAATTATTTATTTTTTGGCTCTCGCCCCCCCCCCAGTTGTCTGAGGGATAGCAACCCGCGCCCCCCGCTCAAAGAGGTTGCCTACCCCTGTGTTAGAAATACTAATTCCACACATAGTATGAAATGAAGGCAAGACCCACTGCTTTGTTGTTTTTTACCCAAAGCCTTGATGGCCCAGGTTTCAATGGTGGCCAAGAGTATATTTGTACAGTTATGATAATGCGCCTGCTGTGTCTGTTTCCTGAGATGTCACATCTGGCTATGGTGACACCTCCTTGTACATCCCATTTGGACATGTGTAAACACCATTCTAAGTGGGATTGCTTTTGGAAATGTTCAGAAACTTTTAGCCGATTTGAAATGCTGAGGTCCATTATAGGGAGCATCTAAACTCCCTTGTTGAAACAGCTTCACTGGCTACCTGTTCTTTCCCAGGGCAACAGTTCCAAGCTAACGAACTCCCAAAGTCTTAAGATCCTCAGTCAGGGGAAAGCTTTGTTTGCTCCTGCCAACATCATAGCCCTGTCTGGTGAGGCGACATGGTCGAGTCTTCTCAGTGGTGCTTCAGCCTGTGGATTCCCTCCCACAGCGGAGGCTAGGCTGGCCACATCTCTGCTCCTTTTGCCAGCAGACAGAAACCTTTTATTCAAACAGGCTTTTAATAGTGGTAGGAAGCCCTTTATTGGGGGATGGGGGTTGGTTTCTGGTTTGCTGTATTTTAAATTTATCTTATTTATTTATCTTATTGTCTTTATTTATTTATTTATTTATTTAAGCTTTTTATTTATTTATTACCTTTATTTATTTCTTTGTCTTACTTTTAGCCTTTGTAAGCTACTTTTGGTCCCGTGCTGGGAAAAAGGCAGCATATTGAACAACCAAACAAACAAGTAAGACTGTACCCATTCTATTTATTTTTACTACAAAACACTAAGACCATTCCAATCAAATTTAAGTACCTTCACATCACATTAATTATGTGGGCGATAGTTAGGGAAAGCAAAAGTGTTTTGTTTCTGCCTAGAATTTTTGTTTTTACACACGCCAAATTAGGATAGAGCAAGTAGACTCTGTGACCCATCTTCCTTATTCTCTTCCAGTTTAGTAATTATAAATATTCCCTTATCATGTACTGCTATCCGCTTCCAGCTCCATAGCTGTACTAACTAGACTGAACAACAGGAAGATGCATTCAACCCCTTAATAACTCAATTATCCCTTTTTGAGATAACAGGAGAATATAAATAACCATACTCTTTATGTTAGTTCTAAATCAGGATTGTTTATCCAACCCCATTCAGGTGCAACACTGTTTGGATGGAGCTGATTCAGCCATTTAGAAAGAGAGGGCAAAGGGGCACAGAAATCAAGACGTTCAATAACTTAAATAATCCTACTGTCTTGGTTATAGAAGGAGGTTGATCCTACTTCAGTGTGGGCTACTGTATGTAGAACCCAGACATCAAGCTCATAATGCCTGGACATGTTTGGCCTGACACCTTTCAGGTAAATCCTGTATAGACATAGAGTTTACTTTTCTCTTCATAACCAAACAGCAAGGACAAAAGCCCTTCACTAGCACACTCAGGTCTTTGTTTCTCTTTTCGAGGAACTTACTGAAACATAGTGCTGGAAGGGCCTCCTAAGCCGTGCACAAATTCCAGCTAGAGCATTCCCAGAAGCCTCTTTTTTGGATATTTTGGGAGAAGGAGACCCCACCCCACTCCGAAAACATCTCTCTCTAGGTCATTGGTTCCATTGCTCAGTCACTCTTAATGTGAAGAAGTTTCTTCTAATATTCTATTGATATCTACCCTCCTTTGACTTCAAATCATTAGATCTGATCCTACCCTCTGGGACAGCAAATCTTTACCATCCTATCAGTGACAGCCCTTTAGATATTTAAAGAGCACAATCATGTCACCCCTTAGTCTTCTCTTCACCAGACTGAACATGCCCAACTCAGTTCCCTCAAGCTTTCCTCACATTTTTGTTCTCCAAACCTCTTATCGTCCTTGTCACCCTGCTCTGAACCTGCTCCAACTTGTCTATATCCCTCCTTAAAACACGATGCTCAGCGAGGAGGCCTGGGGTGCATGAGGAAGGGCGTGATCAAAACCTTGTCATTTAAAATGTAGAACAAATTCCATGCACAACATTCACAACCACATCTTTTGTATATATGGCATCTGTAATATACAGTCACCCGTCCATGTCCACGGATTCTTTATCTACGGATTCAACCATCCATGGCCTGAAAATATTCCAAAAAGATATAAATTCCAAAAAGCAAACCTTGATCTTACCATTTTATATAAAGGGCATCATTTTACTATGCCATTTTATATAATGGGGCTTGAGCATCCACAGATTTTGGTATCCACAGGGGGTCCTGGAACCAAATCCCAGCAGATAACAAGGATCGGCTTGTACTGCCATTCAAGAATCAACCTGAATAAACCATTAGCACATCTGTCCAGAAAACCATGGATGTTCCTAGCATCCTTCCCACCAAGGCTAGTCATCATCCAACAGCTAGTTCCAGGTTGGGCAGACCCATAGAATGAAAATAACTTACATAAGTGTTAACAAATCAAATCTCCATTGTTTCAGTGGGTCTACTCTAGCTGTGACTTACAATAGCCTGAGGCTATCAACAAACTGGAGTGAACAAAGTGAACAAAGAACAGAGTATTCCATTATTGTCTCATGCTATTGTACAGTCACTGCAACATCTGCAATGGCTTGTTGTCAGATATGTTCTCAAGTCCACATTCTTTTTATTCAGGACGTATCCATAAGGTGTCATCCTTTATTTATTCAGTCACAAAATGGTTAGTAAATGCGTGCATGCAAAACCCACACATATACCCTTCGGACTACCCTTCTTTCACTGCGGCTCAGTCATGTGAACAAAGGGCTGTGACTCTGTTAAGGAACTGTGTAGCTGACTCTCTATTCAGTCTTTTGGCTAAAAAGCAAGCCTATTCTTTGCAATAAATCACTTGCAGAAAAAAGACTTTTTTTGGAGGGGTTGGACAAATAAAAATAAATCACTTGCCAGGAGGTAAAGCTCAGGATGAAGGAAGCATGACACCTATTTCCCCACCCAGTGACACTGCAGACCTTTCTTTCAGGCCAGGCTCTCTGTCAAACATGCAAGTACAGCACAGTGGCTCTTGTTCTGCACCCAAAGTAGGCATAGGTTGCTTATAGTAACAGGCACTTAAAAATCCAAGGGAGGTTTGTCCTCTCTGTCGATGCAGCTACAACAAAGGGGATAGAAAGCGGAGGCACTAAAACAAATGGCAGTACTTGCCCATAGGGAAACCAGACTTGCCCATAGAGAATCTATACCTGCCCATAGGAAAAGATTGGGGAATACTTCCCAGTAGGGAAATATACAGTATAACATATATTTCCCTATGGACAAGTATCCCCCAATTTTTCCTTATAGGCAAGCATGGTTTCTCTATGGGCCAGTATTGTCCAACTATTCCCCAATGTTTCCCTATGGGCAAGTATGTTTTCCCTATGGGCAACTATACCCCAATGTTTCCCTATGGGCAAGTCCTGTCATTGGTACATCCCCATGAGAAGCAGGTTAAAGGAACGCAGCCCCATCAGTAGCAAACAAGTCAGGCAACCAAACCAGACAAACACACCCAGCCCTTGCCTCTGTCCCTGCCAGGAGGAGCAGGAGGAGGAGGAAGGAAGGAAGGTGCTGCCTTTCCTGGTACAGAGGGCTATATGTCTCTCTGTAGGAAGGGGCAGGGGGCTGCCCTTCTGCCCTTGCAGCCCCAGCCAGGGGCCACCTCCTGCCAGGCTCAGTCCCTCCAGCCATTTCAGACCCACCCAGGGTTTCCTCTAAAACAAAAGGGACTCACCTCTCCGAGGAGGAGGAGGAGGAGGAGGAGGGCTCCTGCTGCTGGGTCCCCAAGAAAAGGGCGCTGCCAAATGGGGGCGCACAAAATGGCGGCGCCTCCCTCACCCACAGCAAAGGGGGCTCTTGGCAGAGGCTGAGGGGGAGGAGAAGAGGCCGGCTAAAGCGCCCTCCTGTCAGGGCCAGGCCCGGCTCCTTCCCCTTCCTTCTGCGGTTGTCAAGAGGCTTCTCCAAGCCCTGCCCAGCCTCAGGGCCCGGCGGCAGAGGAGGAGGAGGAGGAGGAGGCGCAAGGCCTGGAGGGGAGCCAGGATTAAAGAGGAGGCTTTAAGGAGTGGCCTCGCCCTGGAAAGGCAGGCCTCGATGGCTGGCTCTTTGGCAGCAAGGAGCCTCTCAGGAGGAGGAGGAGGAGGAGGGATAGGGCCTGGACTGTGATGCTCCAATAGGGAGGGAGGGAGAGGTTTGGGGCTGTGAGGCTTGGTTCCCTTTTTAAGATTCTCCTCCTCCTCCTCCAGTGTAGCTGTTGTTGTTGTTAAGGCCTTCATTTCAGATTTAACCCCGTCACAGGGCCGCCATAAGTCAGAAATGGCTTGGAGGCACACAACAACAGTGTGATGCAGCAGCTAACAGGGCCAATGCGATTCCAGGCTGCATCAATAAAGTATAGTGTCTAGATCAAGGGAAGTAATAGCGTTACTCTATTCTGCTTTGGTCAGGCCCAACCTGGAATACGTACTGTGTCCAGTTCTGGACACTACATTTCAAAAAGGATGTTCAGAAAATGGAGCATGTCCAAAGGAGGGCAACTAAAATAGTGAAGGGTCTGGAAACCATGTCCTATGAGGAATGACTTAGGGAGCTGGGGATGTTTAGCCTGGAGAAGAGAAGGTTAAGAGGTGATATGATAGCCCTGTTTAAATATTTGAAGGGATGTCATATTGAGGAGGCAGCAAGCTTGTTTTCTGCTGCTCCAGAGAACAGGACCTGGAGCAATGGATGCAAGCTGCAGGAAAAGAGATTCCATCTCAACATTAGGAGGAACTTGCTGACAGTAAGGGCTGTTCAAGAGCGGAAGACACTCCTTCCTCGGAGTGTAGTGGAGTCTCCTTCATTGGAGGTCTTTAAACAGAGGCTGGATGGCCATCTGTCAGGGATGCTTCAATTGAGAGTTCCTGCATGGCAGAATGGGGTTGGACTGGATGGCCCTTGCAGTCTCTTCCAACTCTATGATTCTATGATTCTAATAACATCATCCAAAAGTGTATAGTGGGTTTTGTTTTTTAGCGTTGGACTGCAACTCTCTAGCAATAGTAATAGTGAGTCACATTTCTATACTGTACTGCTTATCAATGCACTTAAGCACTCCCTAAGCGGTTTATAATGTGTAAGCTGAATTGCCCCCAACAAGCTGGGTACTCATTTTAGTGACCTATGGAAGGATGCAAGCCTGAGTGGACCCTGAGCCCCTGGCTGGGATTGAACTCACAACCTTGTGGTTTGTGAGTGAGTGGCTGCAACACTGGCATTTAACCACTGCACCACCAGGGCTCTAGAGACCAGGGTTCAATTCCTGACAAAGCCATGAACCCACTGTGTGACCTTGGGCAAGTCACAGTCTCTCAGCCTCAAAGGTCAGCAATGCCATTATAGGCTCAGCAATGAATCCCACTGGGTGACCTTGGGCAAGTCACACTCTCTCAGCCTCAGGGGAAGGCAAAGGCAAACCTCCCCTGAAGAAATCTTGCCAAGAAAACCCCATTATATGTTCAGCCATGAAACCCACTGAGTGACTGTGGGCAAGTCACACACTTGCAGCCTCATAAAAGCCCTTGAAAAGTTCATTTTAGGGTTGCCATAACTTGGAAATTACTTGAAGGCACACAACAACAAGACAACCCTATCTTTCTGAGGCTGAGAATGTGTGACTCAAAATCCCACAGTGGGTTTCCAGGGCCAAGTAGGGAATGGAGCCCTGAACTCCAAAATCGTAGTCAAACCACTACACCAGGCTGGCTCTCTCCAATATGTGATTACTTTGTGTTTATCACGGTTTATCCTTTGTACCAGATGATTGTTTTTCTTCCACTCTCATCCTTATAAGAGAACGCCAAAGGCTAGAATGGGTGGTTTATAAAGGCCTTTCTGGTGCATTTAACACATGTACAAGCACTTTGCAGTGTTGTTGTGTGCCTCCAGGTTGTTTCCAATTTATGGCAACCCATAAACAGGGTTTTCTGAGACTAAGAGTGTGTGACGTGCCCAAGGTCACCCAGTGGGTTTAATGATCGGTGCCACTGCTGAAAAGCTCCTTCCCAGGCACACTGCACACTTTACCTCAGATGGAAAGGAAGGCTGCAGTGCAAATCTTAATATTGAGGCAGGTGAGGAATAGGATAAAAAGGGGATGATGGTCTTCTAGTTACTGTAACCTCTTTAGGCAGCAGGGCCAAATCTCTCTTCAAACCTATGGATGCTTATAAACTTCAGCTGGCTGTTGCTGAATACTAGATTAGATAAGAGTCTTGGTCTAATCCAACAAGGCTGTTTTTATGTTCTTAATCTGCAGTTAACCTTGGAAGGGAAGCAGATTAGTTTGTGCAGTGTGTTCTTCACAGCACCATTTTCTTCTATTGTAAAATCGCTTATCCAAGCCATACATTGAGGTGCTTCTGCTCCTTCCCTGAACATAATGTAGTTCCTAAATGGAGCAAGACAAACACAGTTCCTGCATGTAAAACCAAATGGCTGCAAAAGAGAGGCATGGAAAGAGGACAAAGTATTGCCATGACCAGGGCCAGCCCAACACATTTTGCTGTCTGAGGCACAGAAACTAACCAGATCGGCAGCTGATTCTTCAGCACCAATGACAGTGTAGTGTCCTCCACCACAAGTGTAGGCAACAGACTAGTTTGGGGATCCACAGCAGAACATGTAAACCCACCCCCCTCTGTCTGTTAACCTTTTGCCATCCATCCATACCACCATCTTGCCACCTGTGACAGCTCTATCACTTTGCTTTATGACAGATGTTCAGAACAGGACACCTCAATACTGGCACTGCCAGGGTGTGTCAAGTAGCTGCAGTGTTGCAATGAATGGACAATTTCTCCAGTAGCCAGCATTAACTCTTCCCACATTAAATTTCTACTGAGAGACAACCAGCACCCCCAACTACCTCTAGTTCACAAAGCCAAAACTGCTTTGTCTGTATGCCTGTGTTTTTTCTATTCTTCAAGGCACAGAAAGCATGTAGATTATCGACATTCTTTTTCCAGGGGAAAGAGTTTGGAGGGCAGGAAGAGATGCATCCCCCTTCCAGGGTTCAAATACCCTGCTCAGCCATGGAAACCCACTGAGTGACCTTGGGCATGTCACACACTCTCAGCTTCAAATGAAGGCAAAGGCAACCCCTCCAGAAGAAATGTTGCCAAGAAATTCCTGTGATTGGTTTGCCCTATCTATTGATTGATTTAATGTCTATCCCATCTTTCTCTAGAGATGGGAATCAAGGCATCTTGTTGTTATGTGCCTTCAAGTCATTTCTGTGGCTTGCCCTAGGTAACCCAGCAGGTTTCTATGGCCAATTGGGGATTTGAACTCTGGTCTCCCAGTATCCTAGTCCAACACTCAAACCACTAGACTACACTGACTTAAAAAGATCAAGCTAAAATGTCAATTTAAAAAAATAATTAAACAGCAATTAACAACCATTTGTACAAGTAATAACATTATCTTGTTACTAATTTTTAGTCTCACCCTTTTTCAGGGTGTTAGATTGTAATTTTTTATTGTAATTTCTTAACTATAATGTTGTAACTTGTGCTGTATTTCCTTTATTATTTCATTGGTTACTGGCATCTGGTTTGTTATTTTTTGGAATGAGGGGTTGGAAATGGGGATTTCTTTTTGATAATTATCGATTTGAATGTAATCTTCTGTGTTGGGCTTTTGTCATTATTGAATTGTTACGATATTATTATTATTATTATTTTGCTATGTATTGCTATGTTACATTTGTTTATTATTTTATGTTTATTGTTATTGTTTATTGCTATTGCTTTGTATTATCCCTGCTGTTATAAGCCACCCGGATTCCCAGTGATTGGGAGGGATATAAATAAATCCTATTATTATTATTATTATTATTATTATTATTAACCATTTGAAAGGACATAACTGGAAGTAGTAAGGAGTGGGGAAAAGGGAATACGGTTAGACTCCCTGTTCCAACAGTGCCATAGTCCAATACACATGCGCACGCGCACACACACACACAGAAGTAGATTATCTATGAATCAACTAATGTGATTGCTTCAGGCCTTTCTCTTTCTAGCAGCCCAGTGATGAAAGAAAAGGGTGCAGCTTGCTTTTGCTGCTTCTCCAGTTCATTTCCTAAATCTTACATTGTTTATTTTATCATTGTCGTTTTGAACAGTATGTATTGCACACTTGGTGCGTCCATCCCTCACTACTGTAACACTTTGCTTCTATTCCCATTGCCATGGCTCCAACCTATGCCACCCCGGCTTTAGGGTTGCCACAAATTGGAAACAACTTAAGGCACACAATGGCCCTGTTCATACAGGTCAAAATAAAGCTGCTTCAGGTCACGTTGGAGATATGCTGTTTAAATGATGCATGCATCCTAAGAGTCCGGAAGCCACGCCAAACCCATGCTCCATTAGGATTAGAGTGTGGCTTTGGCGCAACTTCTGGACTCTTAGAACACATGCAGCTTTTAAACAGCATGCCTCCAAAATGACCCAAAGCAGCTTTATTTTGGCCTGTCTGTACAAGGCCAACAAAACACAAAAGATAGTCCGAGAGACAGAACTCCGCTAGAAACACTATAACAGTATTTCAACAAGCTTCTCAAAGCTCCAGATTACTCTGGCCAAATGGATCTAGGTCACTGCAAATTGGAGCAGCTTGAGCCAACCCACAGGCCCTGAACCAAGCCGGCATCAGCCGGCAAAAGAAAGAAAGAAGTAAAAAAATGTTGGGAGCTAAGGAAATACTATACATTTTTGTTACTTGCTGTCAAGCCAACTTTGATTTATTATGGAGACCTTGGGAGAGAGACACCTCAAAAAGAGCTGTTCTTAATAGCTCTGCTTAGGTCTTATAAACTCAGGCCTATGGCTTCCTTGATTGACTCAGTGTACCTGTAATTCCTTCACATTTGCTGTTGTTGGGTGCCTTCACGTCATTTCCAGTTTATTGCAACTGTACATGTGTCATACAGTTTTCTTACACTTGCCTGTGTTTTATTATTTCCAGGGTCTCATTGTGTATGTCAGACCAGTTTAAGTTTGTGGTGCAGATTTTCTCTTGAATTAGTGGTCCTTAATCAGAGATGTGTTCGTGCCATTAGCTAAGCTGCTCATGTTTTCCTTAAACCTGGGGCACTGAAAAAAATTATTTGATCTATCTGAAAGGTCTCTTGGATCTATTTGAACTGATTTATTTTCTACAACAGCAATTTCCAACCTGGGGTTCCTGCATCGTCTAGGAGGTACAAGATTAAATTTCAGGGGCTGGCTTGTGTCCTTGAGTGACAAGTCATAAGTCTTAATTATTTTTTTCTGATTAATTAGAATGGAATTGGTCAATTTAGATTTGCAAATTATGCACTAAGTAAAAAGCTTATTTTTTTTTAAAAAAAAAATCAGTTTGTTCACCTGCAGTATGTGGTTCAATTTGTGGTCCAAAAATTAGAAACTTGATGTCTTTAGGCCTGTACAGACAGGCCAAAATAAAGCTGCTTCAGGTCACTTTGGAGGTATGGTGTTGAAATGACACATGCATCTTAAGAGGCCAGAAGCTGCACCAAAGCCGTGCTCCAGTCCTTAGGACTGGAGTGTGGCTTTGGTGCAGCTTCCAGCCTCTTGGGACGCATGCATAATTTAAACAGCATACCTCTAAAGGGACCTGAAGCAGCTTTATTTTGGCCTGTCTGTACAGTCTTCAAATGTGGTATTCCTTTTGTAGGGGATGTGAACGTTATTCAAACATTTCCTGGGGGTGTGGGGCATAAAGGTTCTACACGGTTGGTCGGTCGGTCGGTCGA
>NC_056525.1:150391730-150395509 GCF_019175285.1 Sceloporus undulatus | reverse complement strand
TATCTATCTATCTATCTATCTATCTATCTATCTATCTATCTATCTATCTATCTTTCAGCAGCACATATTTGTGTGAACATGTCCTTAGCTGTATATTTGCACCCTTTCCCTCAGCACAAAATGTTAAGTGCTGAGGATTCAAAACCGTGTTAATAACAGATCTTTAAATAATCTGTTCCCATCTCACCCTGGCCCTTTCATAAATAGATGCATTTCTGTGCCTCAGGTTTTTGCTAACATTTTGATAATAAAACCAATGACTGAGCACATTTCAGAATGTCTTCAAAATAAATAACTTTACACCAGCTACCAAGAACAAAAACCTCTCTGTTTCATGTAGTCACAACAGCTGTCAACAAAGGAGAGTCAGGAGATGATAGGCACTACCCATGTGTCCTATTTTAACCACAGGCTTGTCTTCCAGAAGGAAAAAGAAGATTATATAATCATGACAAATGTGCAATGGCTGTCATGATTGGATTGCTTAAGAGTTATGGCGGCCAATCTGTCTGTTCCAATGTGAGCTGATGAGCTATGAGCATTTGCAATTTAAGTATGCCAGTGAAATTAATATTACCTACAATGATAAGAGAAAAACAGTTAAGATTTTACTTTCATGAAAAGGTACAAACACATTTAAATCACTAAATTAATGTAGTAATTAACTGAAGCTTTGCTAGGCATACTCGTCTCCTGTCTGCTGATAAAATGTACACACATATGTGTTATATAATTTGTTGTTGTGTGTCTTCAAATTGTTTCTGACTTATGGCGACTCTAAGGCAAATCTACCACTGGGTTTTAATAGCTAATCATTTCACATTATAACCAGTTGTGATCATAACTAGTAATTTCCTTTTTTTTCACTCTAACTACTTCTCTTCTCTTTATTTTATTTTATTTTAATCCTGCCTTTCTCCCAAAGTGGGACCCAAGGCAGCTAATATACATAAAACACAAGTTATGTCTCACAATTACAGCAATAAATAACAGCATGGTAAATATGGGTGACTCTCCTTGCTTATAAACGTGAGGTCTGTGGTCTTGAATATTATTGGAGGGGCAACACCTCCATTATTTTCAATGGGGTGTGCCCCCCCCGTGCACGCTTGTGAGCCATGCGCCCTATTCAAGGCTATGGGACTTGAATAGGCAAGTCTCCTTTTTCGCAGGGGAGTCTAGAACAGATTCCCCCGCGAAAACGGAGAGCTGACTGTACAGATGTCTTTTTTTCTCTCAGGAAGAAAGACTTGTGAATATCCAACAGTCAGTTACATTAAACAAAACTCATTCTCATCATCAAATGTTTTTACAAATGTTTCATGTACCTATGAAACCAATTAGAACCATATATTAGATACTTTTAAACATGATACTTGTTGAGCTGAACTTGACTCTCATCACCTGTGCCTCAGATCCCTGGTGTAGGGACCCAAGTGGAGACGGTCTTTGCCCCACTAGTAAATGTGGGACACACACATATATGTCTAGACAGTCATTAGCTGAAACCACCATATTCTTTGGGGAGAGAGGGAAGGAAGGCAGCTGGAGTCCAAATGCTACAGGAGTGCTGGGGAGATTAGTTTATTTGCTATGGGTGAATTTGAGTGAAGCCTGCTCACTCTTTCCCACCTGGTTGAAATCCCACCACCCTTCAGCCTCAGTCACCAGTTGGTCCTTGAAGACCAGTGACAACTATGCAGGCTCTTGGGAGAGGGCAAAGCAAGACAAAAAGGAAAGTGGCAGCTCATTGCTGCACTGTGTACCCCACATGCATGCTTCTTCAAGTGGGGCTTATTTTGTGCGTGTATGTATATGTGTGTGTGTGTGAATGCACACACACACACACGTGTGTGTGTATGTACAGTCTATATGTGTGTATGTATATATGAGTGTGTTTGTGTATGTGTGAAGGCCAGTGGGCTGAAACAGTTTGAATGTTGGACTAAGACTCTGGGAGGCCAGGGTCTGAAACCTGCCTTGGCCATGAAACCCACTGGGTGACTTAGGACAAGTCACAACCTCAAAGGAAAGCAATGGCAATCTCCTCTGAACAAATCTTGCCAAGAAAACCCTATGATAGGTTCACCTTAGGTTTGTCATAAGTTGGAAATGACTTGATGGCACACAACATTGTGTGTGTGTAGTTAAGGAGGGTGTGTTTTAAAAGAATGACAACACAGTGACATTACACTAATAAAAGGAAACAGGCACATAACATCCCCCTCCCAAATAAATCCAATATAAAATAAATAAGCACAGTACTGTAAAGGAGATATACTCTATGACATCTAAAGGTATGATATTCCACAGTTGGGTCTAAACAGTAAAGGTGAATTACAGAGTCCATAAAGTAAAACATGAAAGACAACATGGAGAAATTTGATTTAAGTTTGGAAAAAGGAAAAGAAAACCCACAAATACTCCGCAAATGCCCTTAGCCAGAATTGGTAACCCCAGCTCATTTGGGCACACTTGCTTCTGATGGTTTACCACATATTCAAGGGTGAGTGTATCTGTCAGCCTAATACTGGCACATTTGAAAAGGAATTCTAGAAAAATGTGTGTTGCATCCTAATTATTGCTTAACAGCTGTATTAGCCACATGGAGCTTGAAGGGCTAAAGTATAAAAGAGATCTCCCTGATGCTTGTCTCAAAATTCCTCCACAAGTGTGTGTTCAGGGGTAAATTAAAATTTTATCCTGTGTGGTAATCTGGATGATAAATCCTATTTGTCCCATTTTGTCTTTGCTTCTCTGCAGTAGTGCTGACTGCTTGTATTTTCCCCCTCTCCATCGTCTGGTTGGGTCGTTCTCAGACACAGTTTTCTTGCCAGTGCTGGGCCTTGGCATCACAGTCTGTCATCAAAACCACATTTTCCTCTATTTTTGTACTGGACAGTTGTGGCTTGTTGCCAGTGCATGCAATTGCCATCTGAGAGCCTTCTTGATTTCAGTCTTTCCTCACTTTTTCCACTTCTCCAGCCCATCTGTTTTAGCCTTACTATATAACAAAACTAACATCTAACCCATACCAAAAAGCCCTGAATTCCTGTCAGTACACTCAAGTGGATGGTTCCAAATACTGTACTAATTACATTAATTGCTTTCAATATTTAAAGCGATTAAAAACATGTAATCACTTAAACGTTTTAACTAAATAAGGCAAAGCATGTTTAAAATTGTATTTTTGGTTAATTATTCTTTGCTGAGAAGAATCAGGAAGCATTTAAAATTCAGAGCACTTATGTTCAATTGTTTAAGTTTTGTTTTTACAGAGAAAGCCAGAACGAATAAACAGTGGAGATAAACTATTATATATAGGGGAAATTGTTATATATAAGGAAGACATTTGTAACAGTATCCAGGCATGCCTCCTTTAATAGAGCTCCTGACAGTGAAGCTCCTGGTTGATAAGTCTTTTTAAATCTGCCCAATCCCCCTTTCCTCATCCTCTGTTTAGCTGAATTCTTTTAGCAGCATCAGCATTGGGCGGACAGTGTTGGGTTGCAGCAGCATGTCAGCAACGAACTGTAAATCCCTTACTTAGCATATTGAACAGCAAGAAAGGAAGAACAGATACATCTGCATCACCAGCTCCCTCACCATTTTTTTTAACAAGCATAGATCTATAAATCTCACCACCAAAATGTAAATCATAAGAAAAATGGTGGTGACAGATAAAGTCATCCCTGGAAGCATTTCGAAAGTAAGGCTTCCCTGGTTGTTTAATTGGACATGTGCATATTGTTTGGTTTGAATAATAGATTTTTTGAAAC
>NC_056525.1:150285533-150391720 GCF_019175285.1 Sceloporus undulatus | reverse complement strand
ATGATGATGATGATGATGATGATGATGATGATGATGATGATGATGATGATTTGGTGGTGTAGAAGCCTATCCCTATTCTTTCTCTATTACTTTTGCCTCTGGTATAACTTTTTTCTGCGAAACAAATAATGCAGAGGAACACATCTGCTCCCTGAAGTACTCCAAGAACACATCTACTCCATGGACATATGTCTGTACATGTTACAGTTCTGATAATGTAGCTGGATAATCAGCGAGTCTTATAAAGCCAAGAGGTTACCAAAGCTGTAAATCAAATATGCAATCTCTAATTAACATTCTATAAATGGGTTCTGCAACCCCATTTGACAGCTTGCTCTCAGATCACTAAAAGGAGTACAGTACTACAGTTTAGGGATCTGTTTGGGTCTTATTCTGGGGGTCTTTTTGAAGGACTGAGAAGAAAAAAAAAATACTTCCCCCTTCTCCCCTTCACCATCCCTGCAATAACTATATAGCTTCAGAGGGTTTCAGATCTGAAGACTGCAGGGCTTTGTGGGCTTAACACACAGCATGCAACTTCCTCAACTGGTGTCCATTCATAATATAAAAATATAGCACTCTACTTGTGGTCCATCCTATGGAATCTTGTTTGGTAAGGCCCTCGAAATCTCTGGCTGTGAATGCTAAATACCCTTTCCAAAACTACAAATCCCAGAATTCCACAGGAGGAATCATAGAGTTGGAAGAGACCTCAAGAGCCATCCAGTCCCTACTCCCTGACATGCAGGAATACACAATCAAAGCACCCCACAATCGATGGCCATGGAATCTCTTTTCCTATAGTTTGAATCCCTTGCTCTCTTGAATGCTGGATTAGGACTCTGGGGGACCAGGGTTCAAATCCCCACTTGGCAATGGAAACCTACTGGGTGACCTTGAGGATGTCACACTCTCTCAGCCTCAGAGAAGGCAGCGGCAAATTCCCTCTGAACAAATCTTGCCAAGAAAGCCCCATGATAGGTTTGGCCTAGGGTTTTATCAATGGGAAGTGACCTAAAAACACACAGCAAGAGTCCCTTCTCTTCCCTTCACCCTCAATTGACCCAGTATTATGCCAGATGCCAGGTTTTCAATGGTGTGGGCTAGAGGGGGCCCCAAGGCTGTTTTTCTGGCCCTTGATCACTGAAGTCGCTGACGTCATAAATGTCAAAGGCACGTCTTGTCAGCAAAGCAGTCTCTCTCTCTCGTTGGCTGAACAGAACCCAAGGAGGCAGCCTCTGGCTGGGAAAGGAAGCAGCTGAGAAAAGTTCTGGACAGCAGCAACCTGTTGGTGCCCTGAGATGGAGGGACTGGCTTGGTCTTCTCTCCCTCTCCTTCTCTTGCTTCTCTTCGCTCTGGTGGGAGGCGCCCCTCTTAAAGGGCCCCGCAGCCTAGAGGCAGGTGAGCAGCTAGACATATATAGGTATTCATGGAAATAATAAGAGCAATACCTTAGGATACATTTCAAATGTCAAACCTTGATTTCCCATTTTTTTTATAAGGGACACCATTTTGCTAGGTCATTATATTTAATGGGACTTGAGCATCCACGGATTTTGTTATCCATGGGGGATCTTGGAACCAAGCCCCAGACTATAATAAGGATCCACTGTATATAGAATCATAGAATTGGAAGAGACCACAAGGGCCATCTAGTCCAACCCCTTTCTGCCATGCAAGAACTCTCAATCAAAGCATCCCTGACAGATAGCCATCCAGCCTCTGTTTAAAGACCTCTAAGGAAGGAGACTCCACTACACTCGGAGGAAGGAGTGTGTACTGTCAAACAGCCCTTACTGTCAGGAAGTTCCTCCTAATGTTGAGGTGGATTCTCTTTTTCTGTAGTTTGACTCCATTGCCCCAGGTCTTCAGTATGACATTGTTTCAAATATTTAAACAGGGCTATCATATCACCTCTTAACCTTGAGTTCTGTAGGCTAAACATATGCAGCTCCCTAAGTTGCTCCTCATATAGCATGGTTTCCAGACCTTTCACCATATTGACTGCCCTTCTCTGTACACACTCCAGCTTGTCAACATCCTTTTTAATTGTGGTGCTGGAAACTGGACACAGTAGTTCAGTTGAGGCCTAGCAGAATAGAATGGTACTATTACTTCGCTTGAATTAGACATTGTACTTCCATTGATGCAGCATAAAATCTCATTGGCTTTTTTAGCTGCGGCATCACATTGTTGAATCATGTTCATGTCAGGGGTTCTTTTATTGTGTATTCCTGCATGGCAGGGGCTTGGACTTCATGATTGGGCTACTATGGGCTAGTAAGATTCCTTGATCTCTTTCACATGCATTGTTGTCAAACCAGGTGTCACCCATCCTATAGCCGTGCATTTGATTTTTACTGCCCAAGTGTAGTATCTTACATTTCTCTCTGTTAAAATTCATTTTGTTACTTTTAGCTCAGCTTTCTAATTTAATATAGTTGTTCAACACCGATGCCCCTTCCTTAACAAATGCACTAGCCACTCTGCTGCTTCACCTTTGGGGTGTGTGCCAGTGCAATTCACTTTGACAGCTTCAGATGGATAAGACCACTCCTGCTCAACTGTAAATCCAGCCACTTGAGTCAGGAAGAAGGGCAGCTTCGCCATTTTCCAATCAAATGTGATGTACAATCGCTGATTACAGGGTAGCAGCAGCAGTGGCTATGACACCCCTGGAAGCTGTGGCTGAAGTGCTGGTGGCAGCAGTCGGACTGTTGTCAGCTGCTACTCACCATTTGGTACTTCCAGAGGTGGCTGGGCCATGACTATTTCCATCTCTCCTCAACAGAAGAACTTGAGGACTTGAATGATGCCTTCATTGAACACACATTCAGTATGAGCGATGTAGTTGTATTGGGGGATTTTAACTATCCTGATATTTGTTGGAAGTCAATCTCTGCCAAGAAAGGGATTTGAGAGTCTTAGTGGACCACAAGCTGGACATGAGTCAGCAGTGTGATACAGCAGCTAGAAAAGTGTATCTTTCCACTGGGCACTCAGTAGACCAAGAGTGCGGAATCTTTTAAGGAAAGGGAACTGAATTGGCTCTCAGCAAAAAAAGGTTAGAGACTTTATTCCAGCACTAGCTAGGGCCATCCAACTATAGTGTGCCCTTGTCTTAGGAATCCATTCTGGAACATCTTGCTTAAGGCAAATTCTGTGTATGCTTGAGCCCCATAGAAAATAATGGGGCTCTTGCATGTGTCGCAGCGCAGCACATGTGCCATGGACATACACACCATTTCCTGTTTGTTGTGTGGCTTTCAATGTAAGTTGAAAGCCACGTATAGCGCACCCACGTATGACGCAGGTGCACTGCATGACCATCTGATTAGGCAGACCCCATTCATACACATGCACTCACACGTACACAAATGTGCAGATGCACACATATTATTTTTCTGTTTATTGAACTGATATCCTGTCTTTCTCCCAAGTGGGATTCAAGGTGGCTTGTAAAAGATATAGCTAAAACAGTAATGTAGAAAAATTTAAAAGGAATTAAATATTACTAAAAACATACTAGAAAACAGTTAAAACACTTAAATACTGTATATATAAAACGTGGTTTCAATTAAAGTAAAAGAAAAGAATTAGAAAATAGAACATGATTTACATACATACTTTAATTGCATCAAATTCACAGTTCAAAAGCTTGCCTAAATAAAAATGTCTTCACCTGCTTCAGAAAGACAGCAGGGAAGGGACCAACTGAACCCCTGTGAAAGTGAATTCCAGTCTGGGAGTAGCCATGGAGAAGGCTGTCTCCCAAGGCCTTGCCAACTGTCCCTGTGAAGGTGGTGGGAATGAGAGAAAGACCTCTCTTGCAATTATTAAGATTTGCTGCTAAGGTTTATATGAGGAGATTATGGCTTTTCATATAGTCTGGACCCAAGCTATTTACAGCTTTTAAAGGTCAAAACCAGCACTTTGAATTATGCCTGGAAACAAACTGGTAATAAGTGAAGCTTTTTTGACAGGGGAGTCACATGCTCCCTATAACATGTCTCATCAGCAACCTAACCACAGCATTTTGGGCTTGCTTATGTTTTGTAATGGTTTCCATGTACAGAGCACATTACAGTAGTCCAAATGGGATGTAATTAAGGCATGTGTCACCATAGCCAGATCTGATGGCTCAAGGAACGGACATAGTAAGCATGCTAGTTTTATCTTTGTAGATGCACTCCTGGTCAAAGCCCAAATCTGGGCAGCCAGGCACAGATCTTCATCCAGGAACATACTCAAGCTGCAAACCTGAGATTTCAGGAGGCCTCTAACTCCCATCCAACACAGGAAGAATCCCTACCCCCTGACTAGCCACTGTCTTGTCTGGATTAAGTTTCAATTTGTTCACTCTTATCCAGACCATTAATGACAATAGACACAGGTAGTGAGACAGGTTCCTTGGAACTGGACAGGAAAAAGAGATAGTGTGTCATCAACACACTGATGAGACTAAAACTCCAAAACAGACCAATAGCCAGGATATCAAATAAGAGTTCTCAACACCACCTTCTAAGTTTGCTCCTCCAAGATAGATTGCAGTAAAAACTGTGCCCCCCCGAGCCCTGTCCCAGAGATGCAGTTCAGAAGGATACCATAGTCAATGGTATGCAAAACCAACAAAAGGTCCAGCAAAACCAATAGGAACACACTGCACAATCCAGTTCTCTGCCTAGGTCAAGAAGGTGACCAAAACTGTCTCCATCCCATAATTAGACCTATCTCAAAAATAGAGCTTTTGTACAGCATATCCAACTATTTCTTATTCTGTATAACTTTTCAGGCATCTAATTCTCTACACTATAAAATTAACCTCACTCAATAGAAAATGTTTTAGGGCTATTGCCAACCTATTATAATTCAAAGCATTATGCAGGTGAGCAGGCCCCCTCTTGGTGTTCAAACATATATATATATAACATTGCCATATCCTGGTTTTACCTGGGACAATGCTGGGTTTGGGGCCCTGGGATTGTCCCGGCCCAGTTTTGGCAATTTGTCCCAGCCCCAAGGGGCCCGGGCGCTCGCGTGCCTCTGCTGCGCTTCCTCCTCCTCTAGCCTTGGCCACAGGAGGACCTGCAGGCTGCCTGCAGCATCTCCAACTGCCCACAAGGGACAGTGGCTGGCTCAGAGGAGGAGGAACCCAGGTAGGCCTGGGCAGGGCTGTGGTGGCACGTCAGGAGGTTGGGGCCGCCACTGCCATTTACCATGTGTTTACTGCGACAGCGGTGGTGGGGGAAAGAGAGAGGCCTATGTAGGCCTCTCTCCTTTGGCGGGGGGCTTCTCTCACCTCTTTGGCTCCGCTGGCCGCCCGGGACGAAGCCGAGGGGGAGAAGGTTCTTTCCCTTCTTTGGCCCCACTGCCGGGGACGGAGCTGAAGAGGAGAAAGAAGCCTTTCCTCTTCTCCTCCTCCTCCCCTCTTCCTCCTCCTCCTCTTCTTCCACTCTTCCTCCTCCTCCTCTTCTCCTCCTCCTCCTCCTCTTCTTCTTCTTCTTCTTCTTCCACTCTTCCTCCTCTTCTTCTTCCCCTCTTCCTCCTCCTCCTCTTATTTTTATCTTCTTTTTCCTATTCTTCTTTCTCCTTCTTTTCTCCTTCTCCTTCATTTTTCTTCTCCCCCCTTCTTCCTCCTGTTGTTGTTGTGTTTGCCTTCAACTCTTTTCCAACTTATGGCGACCTTGGCAAGTTTATTCAGGGGGGGTTGCCTTTAGCTTCCCCTGAGAGGCTGAGAGAGTGTGACTTGCCCAAGATCACCCAATGGGTTTACATGGACAAGCAGGGAATCAAACTCTGGTCTCCAGCTTTACAGTCCAATGCTCAAACCACTATACTATGCTGGTGTGGGGTAACCTCTTATTTTCTTGTTTAAAACCCCACAAAAATGAATATATATATATTGGCAAGTTTCTAGGGAGGGTTGCCTTTACTTTCTCCTGAGAGGCTGAAAGAGTGTGACTCGCTGTCCAGTCACCTAGTGGGTTTCCATGGCCGAGCTGGAATTTGAACCCTGGTCTCCCATTGTCCTAGGCCACTACACCATGCTGAACTCTCCACTGCACTTAAAGATACAGTACTCAGTTGTTGTTTTTATTCTTGTGTACCTTCAAGTTGTTTTCCATCATATGGTGACCCTAAAGCAAATCTATCCTGGTGTTTGCTTGGCAAGGTTTGTTCAGAGGAGTTTTGCCAGGGTTTCCTGCTGAGGAGGATGAGAGAATGTGACTTGCTTGAGCTTGAGGTCATCCATAGGCAGGGAAGTGAACCCTGGTCTCCAGAGTCCTATTCACCACACAAAGCTACATCCCAAACTTCTATCCAGGAAGAATGTCAAAATGTCCTCCATTTTGAGCATGCCTAAGAAGCATGCGTTTATATTAATGCTTTTTGAATTTATTAATTTTTTTGTTTTTTAGTTGCTTGTGTCCTCCATTTACAAAACGTCCTATATTTGTGCTACATTTTTTACATTTGTCCCAGTTTGGAGGAAGACAGTTATGGCAACTCTCTATATAGGTATTCATGGAAATAATAATAGCAAGACTGAGGCTTCAGAGAGCTCTCTCATTTCTGTTTTAGTATCCTCTGTCAATAAGCTTTCTTATCTGGAGTCTCCAACTGTGAATTTGAAGACGGCGGGAGCACATAAAAAGAAAAAAACTTTGTTTCGCAATATGGACAATATTTCTGATGGGAATTATGATATAGTACAAAAAGGTGAAACTTTTAATGTACAAGCCCATTCTGCTGACACTTCAAGCAAGACTCACACGGCTACGGACAATGGAAATGATTCAAAAGAACTTCTTGATTTACAAGTTGCTCTCAATGATATCACTGACCAAGAGATAAACATAGATTCGATAGTAGTTGAAGGCAGTGATTTTCAAGTTAGAAGACAGTTCCATCAGACAGTCACTGAGACGCCTGCCAAATCCAAGTCAGGAGCCAGTTATAATTCTGAAACCAAAGAAACTTCCACAGACGAAGGTAGAAACATTTCTCTATTTCAGTCAAAAGTGAAATGAAACTATGGAGTTTATCAGACAAGGGAAATTGGAAGTATAATCCAATGGCAATCTGAACGCAATCATGGAGTTTCACGTTATTGCGTGATAGACTGCCACACGCAAATTCGGGCAATGGCATGCTATTTTTGGGCAATGGGGAGCCAGTTCGAATGCAATGCGTATTCATGTAATTGCACTAAACTAGCGACTTTAAGTGAATGCGTTCTGGCCCCACTTTCTTTTCATTCGAATTTAAAAGAAATTCCTCCCATTTGATAAACTCCTATGAAAGAAATAGTTATGCTTTTTAATTGACACTATTATGTCATATTTTTTTCAGTAGTTTGGTAACATGGTAATCAAATTGAATGCAATTCAACTGGTCTATTTTGTTATACAGTCGGCCCTTCTTATACACAGATTTTTAATACACGGATTCAAGCATCCATGGTTTGAAAATGTTAAAAAAAAAGTATAAATTTCAAATATCAAACCTTGATTTTCCATTTTTTATAAGGGACATCATTTTGTTATGTCGTTATATTTAATGGGAGTTAAGCATCCACAGATTTTCTTATCCACAAGGGATCTTGAAACCAAGCCCCAGATTATAACAAGGGTCCATTATATATTTATATAGAATCATAGACTTGGAAGAGACCACAACCCCATTCTGCCATGCAGGAAATCCAAATCAAAGTATCCCCAAAAGATAGCCATCCAGCCTCTGTTTAAAAACCTCTAAGGAAGCAGACTCCACTACACTCCGAGGAAGGAGTTTGTTCCACTGTCAAACAGCCCTTACTGTCAGGAAGTTCCTCCTAATGTTGAGGTGGAAGCACTTTTCCTGGAGCTTACATCCATTGCTCTGGGTCTTAGTCTCTGGAGCAGCAGAAAACAAGCTTGCTCCCTCCTCAATATGACATCCCTTCAGATATTTAAACAGGGCTATCATATCACCTCTTAACCTTCTCTTCTCCAGACTGCTGAAGAAAGGCCTGGATCAAAGGCCTGGTGAAAGAGCAACCTTTCTCCTTGAATTTAGCAACATTACAGCACTCTCTGTCTGCAAGTTGCAACTTCTATTTTGTAGTGTTTTCTTGGTTTGTTTCACCGTTCAGACCTCCTGAGGCCTGGGCCATCCAAAGATTTCAGATCCTGGGATTTAACACCCAATCCATTTTTGAGTAGTGTAAATGAGGACCTCAGCCAGTGGGGAAAATATCAAATATCCTGAAAGTGGGTTTAAGCTTATTTCTAAACCATTTAAAAAGCAGCTGTATGAATAGATTTCTGTTTATTCTATTATTCTTTATGCCTTCATTTTTGTTCTGTTACTTAGTCAGGGCATGCATCCTCTGGATCAACGAGGACATGGCAGTTTGTGCGCATAGGCACAGAGTACTGACATGCAGCCCCTAACTCTACCCGCAGGGCACCATGATGGTGCGCTCCACTCCAGACGGCATGTGCCATCATGATGCACCTCCAGCATGGGATATTGTGATCAATATGATAGACTTCTGTGTTACATCCCTGTAGGAATTCAGGACGAGCAAAGAGCAGAGGCTGCAGACCCGATGGAATACATTATCCTCTCTGTTATATCAGTCACTGGTTGGATTATAGTAATAATGCTCCTTCTGGAGAAATTGGTTTCATTACGTGTGAAAAAGAAACAGTAAGTCAATGTTGCATTTTGAATTTTCCCTTCCATTATTTTAGCATTGAGATGATGTTTCTAGTGAAATTTTAACATTATTGCTACTGTTTTTTTGTGGGTTTTTGGGGCTATGTGGCCATGTTCTAGAAGAGTTTCTGCTACTGTTTAAAATTATCACTTTCCTCCATAAAGATTCACTAACTAAAACAATTTCATTTCTATTTTAGGGACCAATGTTTTTCAAATCCCAGCACATCCAAAGAGGATGGCACTGCAAAAATCAAACCTGCAGAAGCTGAGGCTGAAATGACTGAACCAGACAGAAGAGCAAATTCCCCGATATACCCGTAAAACCTGTTTTGGACCTTGGGGACCCTGGGTTTGGAAGCAGTAAGCCCAGAAGAAAGCCCACTTGTATAAACACTTCTGCTTAATGCTATATTCCACACAGCAGTCTTTGCAAGATATAAGCCATTTGAGAAAGTCATTCAATTCTCCATTTGTTATGTTCACAGGGAAAGGCTTAGAAAATAAACTCCTTTCTTTCCCCCCTTTCTGTCCTTCCTTTCCTTTTTGTATCAGTATAGACAGTTACTTGCTGACTGACTGCCCATGACAGCTTTTAAAATTTGTTTAATTCAGGGTGAATGGGGAGTGATGGCTTTAAAACAGGAAGAAGAGACAAAAAGGATTAAAGAATTTCAAGACTCAATACCAAAAATGTGTTCGCAGCTATGAATATTTACCCATTTCTACCAAGTATTTTTTTTAAAATTAAATGTTAGAGAGAGAAAGTGAGTTGGTTGTTGTTGTTGTGTGCATTCAATTTGTTTCTGCATTTGCCTGTTTTAAAACATTATTTAAAAATATTACCCAGAGTCATTCAGGATAAAACAATTGATCCCAAACGCCTGGATCGATTGATCAAAGTCCTGTACTTTTACAATTATATAAAAAAGGCACAACCCCTTGGTGAAACATTGACTCCCTTCTATTCTCTCATCCATCCAACCTTTGGTGTGAGCAGAAACAGTTATGCCTGTTGGAATTTTGTAAGTTCTTTGGCATTGTTTTCCTTTGCTTCACCCTTTAGATCCTTTGTTACATGCCCCTAGGTCCCATCCTCGACTTATCCATGGGTCATATCAAAATATGTATTTTTGACCTCAAAACCTGCCCTCAACTTAAACATGAGGTCAACTTACAGTCGAGTATATACAGTAATTTAAATCTAGTAAAAACAGTTTAAACTGTTTTAGACTGTGAATCAATTAAGAAATTGTGATTATAACATCAAACCAGCTTTTTTAGTTTTTCTGCTCAACATCTAGTTCAGAGTTCTGAAGAACTCAAAAGCTTGCTTTGTTTCTGGTTGCATTTTAATTTAGTTTCTCTTATGGAACAGCATAGCTTTTACTAAGGTTGGGCATTTTATCCACCAAATTAAAAACTCTTGAAGTTGGCCCAACTGGAATGTTGTTCACAAATTAGCACCAATTGATTATAAAGCTTTTAATGATATTTATACAAAACCTTTCTCATACAGATTCTTGTACTACCAGTTTCAAGGTATGTCAAAACAATCAGAAATACTGATTGAAGGAATGATAATACACAGCCAAGTGTTTCATACTTGTTTACAATTCAGAGGGCTGTGCTGGGACATGCAACTCTATAGGGTTTATGCTTTAATCTGGTATGAAATGAAGTGTGATGAAATATTGCTCGATACTGAATGATATACTACCCGATACTGAATTTGTTAAGAGTATCAACTAGATGTCCTGTTAATGGATTCGGTGACAGTCTTAGGTATTTCATGAACACTTCCAGTCATGTTGAAAATACTAACACTTCATGCTTGCATTGCTTGTATAAGCAACATTCACTGTGTGGCATGGTATTAAATTTAAGCTTCCCCATCAGCCAATATTATGGAGTGCAAAAAAGGAATTTCGTAGTATGTTGTTCAATCAGAATGCCCTACTATCATTTTGGAGGAACAAGAGAATTCAGCTTGCAGATATTCTTCTAGTGACATCTCTTGTGTGCATACAGTGCTTATCACAAAGTGTGGTGGGAGAGATTGCAGCCAAGAAAGTAAGGGAAAAATCTCAAAAGAGAATAAACCCCAGAAAACAGGACCATCAATAATGAAGAAAACCCATTCCATAAATATCAAAAACAGAATCAATGCCAGTAAAATATTACACCTGAAGAATATTCTTTAGGTATTATATTTTTATTGTAACCTGTATCTTTATACTGTAATTTTGTTTTGAACATTGTATTTACAGAGTTTCAGCTCAACACTGAAATTCTCAAGAGTGTTTGAAATGGAATTTGCAAAGAATTGAAATTCTCAAAAGTGATTTTTTTGTTCAAACTGTACCATCAAAATACAACTCCTAAGGAATATACTACATTTGATTATACTCAAATTTGCATTTATATTCAAATTTACTGAACAGCAGAGGCTGCAGACCAGAAATCTGAATAGAAATCATAAAAATGTGAGCACTTTTTATTCTATACGTTACTTTAAAGTTCTGATATATTATATAAAACAAATAAAATTTCTGTCTGTTACAACAGCAGAATAAAATGCGGATAGAATTTCACCAGATTTAGAGGGGATGTCTGGGATGATCTGACTCAACATATAGGCAACATGGAATAAACAAAATACACTTTGTGCCTCTGGGGGGCATCTTTATTACCCCCCTCCATTGATACAGAGTTGTATTTGGCAGCACAGTATCTACACTTGTTGGCAAATAGTTCAAGTTAATCTCTTTTCTTCCCTACACAGAGAGATCTTGTAGCACCTTTGTGACTAACTGAAAGAAAGAAATGGGCAGCATGAGCTTTCGTAAACTTCGGACTATTTCCTCAGATGCATTTGCAAATGCATCTGAGGAAGTAGACTGAAATCTAAGAAAGCTCATGCTGCCCATTTCTTTCTTTCAGTTAGTCACAAAGGTGCTACAAGATCTCTCTACATACTGATTCTATAGACTAACATGGCTATATCTTTCAATTCTACCTCTCCCTCCCCCCCACTCATTCTACCATATTTTCCTGCTAAATCTTTGGCCATAGCATCAAGGATATAGCGTGCATTTCATGAGCATTTTTAGAATCTGGTAAGTATAAATACTAAGATAATTTAAGAAAGATTGTTAAGCTTGAACAGTTCACTTGACCATGCTTGGCTGGAACTTAATTTGGCATACTGTGAAATGAAAAGCTTTGGCAGACAAAGTCAATGATGATGAGTTTGCTAAAGTATGGAAAACAGTAATCAAGAACTAAGAAAGGAAACAGGGCAGAAACTCATTTTTGAGTATCTGCAACAGTTTTTATATTTAAAAAACAAAGCAACCAGGTGAGGAAAACTGATTAACAGAGTAAATATTCATCAATATCCATTATATACATGCTGCAGTAAGATCATCTTCAATCTTGATTCCACATCTGAAAAGACATTACTGTTTCCAGCTGAGGATAAAGCTGGAGTCAGTTCCAGAATATTAGCACCTTTGTAGCAAAAAATAGTTCCACTGTGCAACAAAAGGAAGGCAACAACATTTTTGAGATAATTGTGTTGTCTCAAGAAATACATTTTTAAAAAATCAAGCCAAAAGAGGCACCTCCATTCAGTAACAACTCTGTAAAGACTGAATGTACTCAATATTCATAACTCAGTTGGAAAGATAACTGGGGTGGGGGTGCAGGAATAAGATGACTAGAAATGGATGGTGAAGGGACTTGGTCATGACCATGGCCAAAGTCACCAGGAGGCTTCTAGTGCTGGCAGATAGACAGGAGAGGGTAGCTGAGCAGGAAGATAAAGACTGCAGAGAGGAGTAAAGAGAAAAGTGAAAATGGAGAGAAAGAGGATAAAGGAAGATGTACAAAAGAGCAGAAAGAACTCTCTTTTATTAGTTTACTTCAAGAACTTTGACCACCTCATCTACATGAGCCTAGGCCAGCCCATTCTGTAGATTAATTCCTGTGACAACTACCTAATTTTCTGTTCTACCAACAACACACCACAAAAGCCTATGACCTACAGCTAAGTGATGGGACACAAACTCCTGAGACAGATAAACACAATTTGTTTCAAATCAGGATTTGTCATGTTATAATATCCACATAAAAATGGGGGGAAAGACAAAAAGATGCACAAGGTCAGACTGGTACAAAGGAATAATCAAGTAAATATACAGAAAAGAAAAGTAGAAATCTGTATGTAGTTCCCAGATAAAACCTATCAATGATCTACAACCCATTTGTGGGAATTAAAGTTCCCCCTCAAAGAACATGGGTGGCAGACCTGTATGTGCTTACATGGAGGCACCAAACCAAAAATGTATTAGCAACAGCAAACAAAAGATATAAACACTGGAATCTGACATCAACACATGATAGTATGGCTTGCCTTAACAATGTAATCTACAACCTCAGGTTTATGAAACTGATCTTCTTCCACTGCTATATGTTATCAAAAGCCCACGTCACACCAGCCAAAAGTGGCATGCTGGCATTGAAACTAGGGTTCCAGAGCGCGCAGCAACCACATGTTCCAGAACTCTAATCTATACGGGCGGCGGCATCATGACGGTGTCCTTTCCACATGGACACTGCCATGACACTGCCAACACCGTGCAATGACACACTCGTGACATATGCAAGGTGCCACAAAAAGAACCCGGAAAAATTGGGTTCTTTTTACTATGGAGGGACGCTGTGTGGTTTGGTGGCTGTGGTGTCCTTCTGCAGTTAAAACCAGAGAATCCAGCCTGCTGTTTCAGGGCAGTCTGTACTGCCCAAAAGTTATTTTCAGAAGTCTGGAAAAGGCTAGCCCTGTAGAAGGCAGGCCATGCGCAGAAGTGTAGAAATGTTCTGAATCTTGAGTCACACTTTCTATAAAAGGCAGGATTAAGCCTGAGCTTCCAGTTTGCCAGAGGAGCCCTTGTTTCATCCACTTGTCCATTTTTCTGTGTTGTGTAAAAAAACAAAAACCAACAGTTAATGGTATATGCCACAGTACAAAAGACTCTTTTGTCATTTTGGGTCTCCACTGAGAAGTTATTTTTAATGCCACTAGGGACAGAAATGAGAGATGAACTGACAACAGAAATAAATTGGAAAGCAACCACTATACTATAGCTGTAATTCAGTGGTGAAAGGAAACACCTGAGATAAAACTCAAAAGGGAGAGGAAATAGAAGCAAAACACAGCAGAGGCGAAGAGGAAGAAAATAAAGGGATCTCAACAGTCCTGGAGAAACTAAATCTATCACCTGCTGAAAAAGCATACTGCCCCTTTGTAGGCTGGTTTTCCGCAGTGCCAGCCCCACCATTAGGCAGAGTGGGGCATTCGGGTGGCACATGCTAGGTGGTGGCCACAAATATCTTGCAAGAAAGAACTGTGTATTTTGTGGTGTGGACTGCAGTCTGCACCGTAAGCTTGCCTCCTGCTTTCAGATGAAATGGAGGGCAATGCCCCCTTGTCAGTGTTGAAGGAAGATTAAACAGCCACCCATGTCAACATCTGTGCATGAATTGAGAGGGGGATCTACCTTGTTCTTTGCCTCAGGCAGTGAAATGTGTTCGGCTTTCATGTGCAGAGGACCAACACACCCCATGGTCATATCCTAGCATGTCCCACAGCCACAGGCTCACAATGGCATGCACACCAGGGATACACACAGCCACATTTTGTTGTGGAGCATCACTCATGTGTGTCTGTATATGTGTAATACCAGCACAAGGTAGCTGATGGACAGAGTTGGAGCCAGAATGATGGATCTTCGAAGTCAAGCACACATGTGTAAGTGTCTGGATTCAGTGGCTGGTAACTCTGGTGCCTGATCTGGTTTTTCATAAGATACTATCGGTTCATAAAGTTACCAACAAATATCTTAATAAATGAAAGAGCTGCACAGACTGAATTGAGAATGTGTATCAAAGATAAACACAACACAGTTTGGTGCCATGCCTTTTATTTAGATGGAAGGGAAGAACTACACTGTACTAAGTAAGGAGCTATATGACAATATCTTACAGCACAGCATCTGAAGAAGAAGAAAAAAAGTAGCAATGCTCCACAAAAGTGGACAAGTAAGCACACAAGACACTGTACATTTCTCAACGGACGGTGCCCATTTAAATTATAAATAAACAAGATTTGGCTTTAAACAGCCAAAGCATTAAAACAACCCAGCAGTCATCCAAAAATACTGGTTCAGTAGTCGCAATGACTGTTGGAGTCTGAACACTGGACACCTGGCCGGTACATAAGGATGTTTGGCAAATTCTGTCATATAAACAATTAAAAATACCCCCTCCCTCTACTGAAAGCACCAGTGTGTTCTGATAAAGTAACTGATAAACACTGGGTTTCTTCACAAAAGTCTTCTCTTTTCCTGAACAAGATCCTAAATGAAGATACATTGTCATTAGGAAATTTGCAAGCTTAGAACAACAAAACCCTTGTCCATGCTTTCTTAGCATGTTGTAAGCTTCTAATCCCAACAGTTTCAGTTTAATTGTATTATTCACATTCTACCGTTAGACACTGCACAGACCTCTTTTTCTGAACTGTAGGCAAAATTCATGATACATTCAATAATTTAAAGTGAACCCTTCTTGTCACATTTTACAAACCATCCTGTTTGGACAGATGTACATTATTCAGGAGATGGTACACAACTATAAATTACATTTCTCTTTTAGCAAGAACATGTAGTTTAGTCAAAAACCTTTCATGTGATTTTTGTGTTCATCTATCTCATTTATGTCCTAGTAGCTTTCTCCAACCATAGGTGCACTAGGCTGGCTTTAATTTAGATTTACGTTTACATTGATGTGCAAAATGTTTAGCCTATGCCATTCATTGGAGGATAAGCCTAGATGGTAGAAGGTATAGACTTTCTATCTCCTATACATACATATGTATGTATACACACACGCACACTGTGTTTACACTCAAAATAGGGAGTGAGTTAGATATCCTGGTTCATATACATGCAAACAGTAGGAATCAGCTAACCACAAATAGATGTGAGTCACGTATCTATTAAACAGGAGGGTTGGGGATATTTTTTTTACAGTTTTAACAAATATACATATATATAGGGACATAAATTACAGTAAAATATTGACTGCATTTCTGAGAAAATGTTGATAAACAACCCAGATGCATTAATGCCTAAGGCCTTTTAATAATTTAAAAAAGTGTTGTTCTCTAAATTATTTAAGGACTTCCCATTCCTGTACATCTATATAAAGAACACAAGCAGACTGTAGTGAAATATCACTTCTCCAAATCAAGCAGGTCAGTGGGAGAAGTGCACAGAGTTTTTCAATACTCCTTTGCAGAACACTTATTAAAGTATATCCTTTCGACAGCTAGTTTAATACTGTCTTTATGTTCCAACACTTTTCACAACAACAAAACGGAACAAGGTTATCAATAATTCAAGTCTTTTCCTGAGAATGAGGTTCTACCTAGTTCCCCTCCCACCCCCAAACTAAGTCTTCCGGTGTACAAAGGTTAAGAGAAAAAAACACTCATAAAAATAACAGTAGGTTTCAAGTTAGTATTTCTTTACCTGCTGAAACATAGCTTGCTATCCTTAGTAGGATCCTTAAAAAAAAGTTAAAAATTTCCAAGCAAAAATGGCTTTTCTAACATAAAGAGATGTGCAGCCCTTCGTAAATACTGAAAACATG
Organism: Sceloporus undulatus; assembly: GCF_019175285.1. NCBI lineage: Eukaryota > Metazoa > Chordata > Lepidosauria > Squamata > Phrynosomatidae > Sceloporus > Sceloporus undulatus. The sequence goes on along the minus strand of NC_056525.1, from coordinate 150,375,301 downwards.
CCCTACTAATTAATGTAATTAACTGTTAACATTACTATACACTGTATATCTTTGCCATTCTCCAAATGTTATGTATCCCAATTAATTCTGTTTTTACATTTAATAAAATTAAATCAGTATCTTGTGTATCTATGAAGAATATTTTCTTTGGTCCATATGGTTGGGTAGCATCCTGGTAACATATCAGAATAGCTTTCATAACTAGATACTCCTAGATAAATTCCTATTTAAGTTTCGCAAAAGGACTCACATGAAATGTACAGTTTTAGCATAGTTACTACTGTTTTGTTTAGCATTCTGAAATGAAGCAACACATGGACCCATTCCCAGGAGCCACCTTACATGTGTGCATGTGTTTAGTAATGGTGCATGTGTTTAGTAATGGTGTTTTATTTGCATGTGTTTCGTAAAACCATATAGCACTCCTGAGCTACTAACATTTCAGGGTGCTATTTGAAAAGCTGCTTGGGCAGAACTGTAAGGAGGATCCCTGTTTAAAAAAGACACAGAAAGAAAAGAGGAAAAAAAGGAGAAAAAGCACCAGTGCATACAAAGCTCTCAGTTCATGCTTCCCTAGATAAGAGCCATGGTTGATTTTTAAATTCTTACAACAATGGTATCTTTCTGATCCTCTTTGCAGAATGTCAGACATCACATTTCCTGATCACAATTTAAAATATGCTAACAACATTTAATCCTGGATATTCTCTACTAGGAAGCTTCCTGAACTTTCCCTTGGATCAAATGAGAGCCAAAAAATGTATAGATAATACTATTTCATTGCAAAATAAATTGCCCTTTGTTAACTGTGGGCACTAACAGTTTAATGACACAGCAAATCAAGACAGAAATTTCTCTGGTCAAGTTATAACAAGCAAATGCAAATTCCAAAACAAGCTTAATACACCAAAGTATAAGGCAATACATGTAAAAATGCTTTAATTTCAGTCACTGCAGATTGCAAACATTCAACAATTCAGTGTTTTAAAACCAAAACAAACCCTCTTTAAATGTTGTGTAAGCACAAACCTATCTGCACTGGCAACTCAAGCTTTCATGAGCACATGAATGCATGAATCCCTTAAATGTTCATTTGCTGTAAGTCTCCAATACTGTGTTTACATTCCAGTTGTATATGATAACAGAGCTTGTTCTTCCCATCTCAGCTCACAATTTTGTTGGCAAATAGGAACCTCTTTTCTGATAGGCAGCAAATAATGAAGTGCAAAGTTTTCCACAACTGTCTTCAGCAAGGCATCCTTCTCCAAAGTCACTACGCTTTTGCAGGAAAGAGTTTTTTCGGTGTTACTGGTCTCTTGCTTTGCCACAAATGGCTGTGAAGGGTAATTGCATCGACACTGGCAGAAAGCGTTTTAGCAGGTATGTTACTGAATTGTTTCCTATCAGAGTTGTACTTATACAGCCCCTCAATCATTTTCTTGCTGATGGACTTTGGGCCTATCCCAGTCAATTTACTAATTTCTTCAGTTTCAGGGCAGTACGTATACAAAGATCGGAATTGGCAACCTGAGTCCCGGAAGAGGATTAGGAAGTTGTTGGCATCTGATTTCTCCATTTCCTTGGGGGAGCCAGGAGAGAAGAGAAATAATTAATATCACATTAATTAAAGTTAAGTTTTAAAACTATTTTGGTAATTAAAAAAATGACTCCTTATTTAATTGTATTAAATACACACATATTTGTTTAAATTCTTCTCTTAGTTCCAACTGCATTAGAGCCACTGAATAAGATGAATGTACTTATGTGTTGATTATCCTTTGAACAACTGATTCAATGGGTCTATTCTAGTTGAGACTAACCAACAAAACTCCAACCATCACTTTCTGTTTTGGGGGGAGATCAGACAACTAATACATTTCTAATATTTCTATTTGAATTAGAAGGAAACAACTGTAGAGATCACCTACTAGTTACTCTACATGGGGGACACCATAAACCAGGAGGCAGTACATACTGTACCAGCATACTAGGATTAACATATCCATGCTGTTGTACTAGTAGGAATGAAACTAGTGTTTTTTCCCTTGTTGTTCCTGTTCTGCATTATAGCCTTATGCCAGTTATCATAATATTTTATGTCCACCTAGCTCCCACCCTTTATTCTTCCTCTGTCTAGAGGGAATATTTTTAACAGCATTGGCATTGGGATAATGGTAAAGGAAGGCTGGAGAGATACAGACTTTTGGGTTTTTTTTGCTTTTTTGTGACTTTTGCAACAGTATGTCTGCAGAAAATAATTCAATAAAGCTTGAGCCAGGAAAGAATGGGATTGTACTCTATCCTGGTGGTTCCCAACCTTTGGTCCTCCAGATGTTTTGGACTTCTGCTCCCATAATTCCTGACTAATAGACAAGTTGGCTGGGGCTTCTGGGTTCTGAAGTCCAAAACAAATGAAGGACCAAAGGCTGGGAATCACTGCCTAGCCAATCCCTTGTAGCTGTGTGTGTCTTTCGGCAACAGGCAAGGTAAAGAGCAGTGGGCTCCAGAACCCTTTACTGAGGATGCATGAAGAGCAAAACAGAAGGATAAAGAGAGCAGATAAGCCTGCTTCACCAGCTACCCACAACATTGATCTACATGTCTGGCCACCAAAATGGAAATGATGAGGAAAGTGGAGACTGGTGAAAGAAAAAAAAATCCTTAGAGGCAATTTGGCATAAGCTTTTGAGTGGTTTCTAAAAGGTTCAACATGTATTTGTTTACTTCTGCAAAGCTCACCTGATCGGGTTGTTTCATTCCACATGCACATATTGTTAGTTTTGCATTAAATGTTTGCTGAAATGTGATGAACTGCTCTTCTTTTAGGAGCTATGGGAACCTATCCTATCCTTTCTATAGAAAATATGCCAGGGAGCTGTGTTGGCCATTTAACAAACATAAACAAAAATCAATCAGTGATACCTTTATTGGACAACTGAAATGGACAATATACTTGTTGCAAGCTTTGGAAGCTCCATGGGCTTCTTCATCAGGTGAGATGTTACAAACCATCTTGCGTGATGAAGAAGCCAATGGTAGGCTACAACAAACTACAAATCTGAAGATTTCATATCATTTAGCCATGGCAATTAAGTGGCATCAAACAGCTTTATTTCTGCAGTGAATATGCAGCTGTAATAAAGTGTGATCCTGACAAACAAAGACACCTTTTCTTCCACAAGGTTGTTAACCTGGCAAATGCAAGGAAAGAGACAAGTGTAGAGCCTGAACAGATTTGCTACATAAGCCCTCTTCTAGAAAAGTCAAAGGAGGACCATCTTAATGTAGTTTATTCTTCATTCCAAAGCTGTGGAATACAATTGATTTTGGCCAGGCAGGGTCATCCCTCATACCTAGAAATTCTGATTGGAAAGCAGAACCGCCATGCCAAAAACACACACACCAAAAGGGCCCCATATACTACCTCAGATCTACCAGGGGTCCTCCCAGCCAAGACCATTTTTTCAGACACATTTTGACTCTTGGCAGCTCCTCACTGGCAGCTGACTGAGTTTTGGGCCTGATATATGGCCTCCTCCCCTCTAACAAATATTTTGTCCAAGGAACATGATGGAAATAGAAGAGAACCAATCTGGCTCTTATCTCATATTATACTCATTATTCTTGTTATGTGCCTTCAAGTCACCCCAATGCATGACAAAACTATCATAGGATTTTCTTGGCAAGACTTAAGCAGAGGAGGTTGGCTACTGCCTTCCTCTTAGGCTGAAAGAGTCTGATTTAGCCAAGGGCATGGCTGAGCAGGGCCATGGCATTGGTTAACACACTCTTAAATCCAGGACTACATTCACACTGCAAATATAATCCAGTTCAATGCCACTTTAATTTCCATAGCTCAATAGTATGGAATTCTGGGAGCTGTAGTTTTGTAAGATATTTGCCTTTTCTGTCAAGAGTGGTCTGGTGCCACAACAAACTAAAAATCCCAGGATTTCAATGTACTGAACCATAGTAGCTAATGTGGTGTTAATTTGGATTACTTCTGCAGTGTGGATGGAGTCCTGGATTCAAGAGAACATGACTTAGCCAAGGCCATGGCCCTGGTCAGCCATGGCCTTGGCTAAATCATATTCTCACAGCCTAAGAGGAAGGTAGCACCTAACTTCCTCTGCATACATCTTGCCAAGAAAATCCTACAATAGTGTCTCCATGAGTAGTGGATACAGCCCAGGTCTTCCATAAAAGATACCACACACTTAATTTTAAATTTTAAGTTTCTTCCTTTTCTCCACTTACAGATCAGCCTTACCTCTAATATTTTATTCTTCTGACCTTCATTTACTTTTCCAGCCAAGCAACAATGAGCTAGGGCATTCTGAATTATGTGCTTGTTGGATTTTGCACTAGGTTCTTTGTAGAGCTTTGGTCCTAGAGAGAGGAAGTGAGACAGGGGTAGAGAGAGAGAAGAGAAAAAGAGAGAGGTTAATAAAAATAAAAATGGGACTGTGGGCTTTCTCCCCTCCTACTTGGATATATAGAAGATACACATCTTCGTTCAGAGTAGAATGTAGATATATTTGTGCTATGGCAGTACACCTGATGTTATATGTTTTGTATTTTTGCTATATTTTGGTGCTGGCCGTGTGCCGTAATAAATTCGTTCATTCATAAAAATAATATAGTTTTAAGGAAGCAAATCCTAAACACCATGATGCATTTCCCACCACAATTAAGATAAATGGGACACTAGAGTTCATGCTGTGAAGACTATGACTGATACAATATGAAACAACTGAGATCATTAATAAGAGAATGTGCTCCAATTAGTCTGTCTTTTCAGTACTTTATTTCATTTTAAACATTCTTACCTTAAATGTATAAGGAAATGAATGAAGAAGCCTTTGGAAAAGTTTCAAAAATCTATTTAGCCAAAGTAAAAAATGGAAGTCCATCACTTTATCTTCCCAAGTTCATTATTCTGAGTACAAGTACCTGAAAGATCTCAGATTTGGTGAATGGACTACAGATGGAGTCTCCCTTATCTGGAATTCCAAAATCCGAAATCTCAAAAATGAAAGCTTTTTAAATTAGTGGCTGAGATAGTGACATCTTTGATTTCTGATAGTTCAATGTTCACAAATTTTGTTGCATGAACAAAATTATTTTAAAATATTGTATAAGTAAAATGTTATTAAGACAAAATGTTATTAAGATTGAACACAAGTTAAGGGATGTATGATGTGTTGGGCAAAAAAGGGATAATATTAATATGAATGAATGGGAAGGATGTGGACAAGGGAACTGAAATTTACTTATGATCTTATAGAAAATTATTGTAAAAAGTACTATAGTACTTAGTACTATAGTAGTTATTATCTTATAGAAAATAACTATAAAATGTTTTTCAGGTGGTATTTAATGCCTGATATAATTGCAAAAATGTATAAAGGGAGGAATAATAAATATTGGAAGTCCCATCAGGAGGTGGGAACATTTTTCCACCTCTAGTAAAGCAAGGAAAGACTGGGTAAACGTTAATTCTACTATACAAAAGATCTTGGGAGAGGACATAACCTATAGACCTGAATTACTTATTGAATGTTATTGACTATGAGAATAAAGTGGAAAGAAGACACACAACATTAACATATTATATGGTTACAACCGCAAGATTGGTATATGCTAAAAATTGGAAAAAGATGAAAACCTGAATATCTCAGAATGGCTGGATAAGATAATGGGCTTGGCAGAACTTGCAAAACTGACCAATTTTGTTAAAAGCAATGATATAAATGAATTACTGAGTATCTGGAAACTTTTTACGGACTATATAAAAAAATTAAGAGGGGACATAGTGATATTAGGATTCAATATGTAGGCATTATTTACTTATCTTTTGGATAGTTTTTATTGTTTCTTTTGTAGAATGGACAGGTCGTGATATTTAGAGGAGTGATAAGATGATAGCTATAATCAACTGCAATCTATATTACTTGGAAGCTCAATAATTTCATGTTTATACAAACTACATGTTTAGTATAGGTGGTGGTGAGTGAGGCTGTAGTATTGTAGGGGTTTTTGAAGTTTTGTTTCTATTTGTGTTTGTTTTTTCTTCTTTCATTTCTTTGTTTCTTTTATGTATGGTCACTATTATTGTAATTGTTAAACAAGTGCTTTGTTAATGCACCAATAAAATTATTATTAAAATATTGTATAAAACTAACTTCAGATTATTATGTGTATATGAAACATAATTTTGTGTTTAGACTTGGGTCCAATTGCCAAGATATCTCACTATGTATATCCAAATATTCCAAAATCCAAAACACCTCTGGTCCCTTATATTTTATATTTTGGATAAATTTGAATAATTTAGCTTTATGAAACCTAAAAGTATGAGACTGCTATTCCCAACAAGAACGTATAGGGAAACATTAAATGGTGGAAATAGGAAATTTTATTATAGCATATGCATGAACCAAAAGCAAAGTAATTATCATGCTAACAGAAAAGTGCGTAGTTAAATTAATGGAGAAACAGCAGTACAAACAAATCCTGACTCCTCCACTCAAGGAGGCATGTAGATGTGGACTATGTCCTGAGGCCTTGGTGAACTCCAAGACTGCTTGATACAAATAGGGGAGCATGAATGTTCTGTCTGAGCGGATGCCATGGCCAGGCCCAATGCAATACACACAACACAATTCTCCTTAAGCTGACAGCTGGTAGAGAAGATGAAGGGATGGGAAGTAGTCTTCTATTATTTCCTAAGTGGATGCCTGAGGAAGGAGCATTTCAAACAGTTTTCTTTGAACAAAACTCAAAATACCAACCTGTATATTCTGTAGCAGAAGCCACTGAAGAGGTTGTTGATGCATTTTCCCAGTCCTTCTCCCCGTTACGGCTACCACAACGACTTGGAGATAAGAATCCTTCCACAGACTCAGACCTAAACATTATATTTAAGCAATGGAAAGGGTGGTGGTGGTATCAATGTAATGCTTAATAAGAATGCTTTTTAGTGTTAAGATGAAAATAATCAGGCTGCTAACATTTGTTGTTTGTTTGTTTTTCAAATGGAAATTTAAACCATCCTCTTAAAAGAAACATACTTTGGCTGAGGGCGCATGCTATAGGATTGTGGGATGAAAGTTGGTGCCCAACCTACTGAAGGTGCCCACTGGCTCCCTTAAGGCAGCAAAGCACACTTTGGTTGCAAATTCATATTAATTCGCACAATGTAGAGAGATTCATATCTGAAGAACTTTAACTTATTTATAGCTGTTGCCAATGAGAAGAGTTAAAATTAAATTAGCCTTCCTAAAATTAATGCTAGTTCCATGTACATGAATTTGTAGCATATACTCAGCATTGGGTAAAATGTGGCCTATGGGCTGCATGTGACCCTTGGGGGTTGTTTTTGTGGCCTCCACAGCTCAAACCTTTTTTAAAGAAATTATCTGGGGGAAAAATGCTCTGAAATGTGCCAAAAGTATCTTCAGGGATATGTGGAGGGCATTTCCACCACATCTGATGCCCCACTGGACATCCCAGGTCAAAACAAAAATTTGCATAATTAAAAAAAAGGCTCAAATTTTAAAACCTTATCTTTTGCTCTTGGTTTTTGTCTCTGCAGCGAAAACAGGCAATTTCCATCCCATGCTGTCCTGCAAGCTGCCCAGCACTGCCACACTATGAGTTGCTGTGAGGTCAGAACAAAGTGCCCAGTGGGCACCATACTGTGAACTGAGCAGTGGTGCCAAGCAATGAACAGGGATTGTGTGGGACGGCAGCTCTCTGTCATCACTACAAAGAGAGAACAGATAATGGGGGGAATTCAGGGGAAATTTGGGGCCAGAATACTCTGGGGGAACCCAGGAGTATTCTGGCCAGTAGAGACAAGTCTTGGGTCTGAAGAATGAAGTCACGAATTCTCAAATATGCATTGTTACTGGATCACTGCCTGAAGAGTGTTGGGACAAACATTTAAACATAATAATTTCTTCCCAATGGAAATAATTTAACTGAAGATTTACCTTGGAGTTCTCTTGCCTGACTGTACACTCTCATTGTCTCCTGTGTTCAGTGATGCCAAAGAAAGGCTAGACACTGGGGATGGGAGGGAAACAACATCAACAACACAGTCAAGTTGTGAACCTGGATGAATACAAGGAAGTTTAAAAGAATGATGAAACAGAACATATAGTGTTTTTAAAATTAGGTTTGATGCTAGGAAAGTAGAAAAGATTTATAAGAAATATTTTTGCTTTCTACTGGCCCTATGAATGGTATGTATGTACACTTATATAGTGTATTTTCTTATGCAATATTTATATTGTATTTGTATCCTTATACAATGTATCACTGAAGCAGATCAATTCTAAAGTGAAATTGAGGAGTGGCTTGACACCATCCCTTTTATTGCTGGATTGAGGCTGTGGCAACCACACACCGATCCAGCGTTGTTTTTCCGTCCCAAAAAGAAGTGGCAAAATGCAACTCTTTTTGGGGTGGAGTAAGGGTGGCTTTTCCGCTGTGGTACTGGCTTGTCAGCGCACCTGCAGCATGCGTATCTAAACAGTCTGGTGAGGCGGGTGGCATGATGCTGGCTTGGGGGTGGTGTCAGGGTGTGTGTCATCTAAACACCACGAACCCACGCTGCCCCAAGCTGGCATATTATGCCAGTCTGTTTTTCCCCTAGCATTTCTAAACCTAGGCAATATCAAAGAATAATGGGACACCAAGATGAACCCCCCTAGTTAAAGTAGAGATGACATTCTGCTATTAATCTTCTTGTTGACTCAAATGTAATCTGGACAAGTAAACAGCAACATAGGACAAGGAAGATTTTCACACTAATGCTTACTGTGGGGTAAGTGCTGGTAAAATGTTGGTGAAACATTTAGGAAGGATGTGTGTCTGAAAGCCTGACGTGCTTCCTAAATGTCAGGGAATCATACCCTCGCCTCCAACGTCCCTGAATCGTTCGGGGGAGCAGACATTTCCCATTGATGGCTGCTCCCTGAATGATTCAGGGATGCTGGAGGCGAGGGGATGATTCCCTGATGTTTAGGAAGAACATCAGGCTTTCAGACACATGCCTTTCCTAAACATTTTACCAGAGCTTACCCCATGCTAAGTGCTGGAATGAAAATCTTCAATACCACACTACACTGTTATAGTGCTATAAGTCCACTTTAAATGCTGTGGATGCCTCCTGTGGAATCCTGGGATTTGCAGTTTAGGGAGGGGCATTTAGAATTCTCTTAGGCATCACTAAACTACAAAACCTAGAATTCTACAGGAGGCAGCCAAAGCAGTTGAAGTGAAATAACTGCACTATAATAGTGTAGTGTGATGCTGTCCCTTAAAATGACAACTGCTGATAGCTTCCAAATTGTAATTCAGGGATGACAAAAATAAGTAGAATGCATTTACCTTTTCCCTTCTACCTAAGGGCAAACAAAAGACTAGAGGGAAGAACCTAACAGGAGGCTAACTGCACTAACATTCCCCCAATTACAGATGCTAGAATAAAAAAAAGCTACATGCCATCATATTTCAGTGACTATGGCCCGGTACACACAGGTGGCGAAACATTGCCCCTCTTTGGTACGCAACAGCATCCACATGTGGCAAAGGAGCCGCTCTAGGCAGCTCCATTGACAGGCGTCTGTACACGGCACCACAACTGTGTAGCTGTGGTACCTGCTATGTGGACAGGTGCACGCATCTGTGATGTCACTAGGGCTGGGTGCATCTGGACACCCAATCCTATCGAGCCCTAATATTACTGCAATGTGCCCGTCTGTACCGGGCCTTAGTTCTGCAACCAAAGCTGGGGTTTTTAGCATCAATCTCCTTCTTATGTTTATTACCTGGAGGACCTTTGATTGGAGTTTTGGGTGACTCAATATGGTCTCTATGAATGGATTTTGGACGTGGCTTTTTTTGTTTGGATAAGTGGGGGCGGTGCTTGATGACAATGTCCATGTCTTCCATGAGCTTCAGCTGCTTCCGCCTCATGTATTCTTGCTTAATGAACTCTCGCCTTGCTTTTTCATCTTCCTTTTTCTGACGTTCTTCCTCAGACTTCCTCCTTGGAAAATCAACATCACTATTAGTAAAACTTTACTTTCCTCCCACATACAAAAATATCTGTGATGCTCACAAGATACAGTTGGCCCTCCACATTTGTGGCTTTGACTTTTGCAGATTTGATTATTTGTGGGTTTGATTAATATGTTCTCTCTTGATCCTCCAGAAAATTTTGGGGGGATTTTGACCATGGAGTTTCACTGGAGGACCTAGAGAGTCCCAGAAAAAACACTTTTGTAGGCATCTGTAGGTCCTTCTATTAATATTCCTCTGCTACATACAATATATATTTTAAAATAACCAAGTTTGCAGTTAAATATAATTTCTATTATATTCATTGTAATGTATACAGCCATAGGTTGTTAATAATTATCCCAAGAATTTTAAAGCATCACCATCCAGTCATTCAAATGTGGCTTTAGAGCCTGGATTATTCACTAGCCATAGTTTAAACAAATCACAGTTCCCCATATTGAGATGCTTCCAAACATCTCTTGTGGTATGTGGAGAGAGGGTGGAGTACTTGAAACCCAAAACCTGCCACAGTTTGTGCATGTAGAGGAAAAATTATGCTTTTCTTTTATGTGTGAATCTCATTTGTATTTAGAGAAAGGGAGAGGAAAGTGCAGCCTGCAGATTACATGCAACCCCATTGACCCCTTTGTGCCCCTAAGCCACATGAAGACTCCCAAGTACTCTTAGCAGTTGTTTTTTTTTTACATTTTTGTCTGGGTGAGAAAAATTCCCCAAATGTCCTTAAACACCACAAAGAATGCCAGTGCCCCCCCCCCCCCCCAATTCCCACCCTCTCCCTCAAACCCTCTGGAAATTGACTGTATGGTTATTTGCAGGAACAATTTCAGTCAATTTTCAGCCCAAAATCAGGACAGGGAAACTGGGATCAGCACAACTGCCCACTCCTTATCTAAAGACTATGACTACTCTATGGGGACAAACATTCACCTGTACCACATATACTCATCTATAAGTAAACCACATATATAAGTCAAGGGCAGGTTTTGAGACCAAAATTACAGATTTTGGTATGACCTGTGAATACGCTGAGGGCATGTCAGAAAGAATGTAAAGGGTGAAGCAAAAGAAAACAGTGCCAGAGAACTTACAAAATCCACTGGCATAACTGTTTGTGCTCATCCTAAAGACTGGATGGATGAGAAAGTAGAGGGGCATCAGTGCTTCCAGGACATATTATACTTTTGCCTTTCACTAGGGTATGGTTCCTTTTTAAATAAGAGTTAAGGTACAGTACTTACATCGACCCATGGATAAGTGGTCTCAGTTATTTTGGGCTAATTTTCTGACTAAAATTACGAGACTTATACATGAGTATGTACAGTAATCAGAAATACATGATGTCCATGTTTCTTCCTATGTGCATGAGAAAATTTGCTCAGAATATTGTTCAGAATTTTATTACTAGTCAACTAGGCTAAAAGTGAAAATGAAATGGTTTTCAGAAAAAATTGTTTATGACAAACATTACTTCTGTGGTGTAATAGTTAAGACTGTGATGGATAAAATCTAAGTCAGCTATCTCTCAGAGACTATCACCACCAGTTGATCTTACTTTGTTTCTTCTTTCTTAGTTTCTAACTCTGCTTCCAACTGTTGCTTTCGAAGTAAGGTTTCTCTTTCCCTTCTCAATCGCTTCTCCAATAATGCTGCCCGCTTCACTGCCATATCATTTTCAGGCTTTTGATCATCCTGATTGCAACATTTAGGAAGGAGCAAGTCAAGTGATAGTTTAAAATAATTAGTAGACATCATACACAGTAGGTTATGTGAACAATACTAATTAACATTCACATTCTAGGTGAAATAGGTGTCCCAATGCAAAAGACTACTATTAAGCAAATGAAGAACAGCTGGGAGGTTATTCACACCTCAGGATTTTGTTCAGGAATTTTTTGTTTGTGCATAAATACAGAGGGTTTTTTTAATGTAGAGAAAACTTTTTGTGGGGTATTTTGTGGGGAAAGCAGTATTTTTGCTCAATGTATTTTGTGCTAAATACACTGATCTCTATACAAAAATATTCCTTTTGGCATAGAAAAGACCACCCTCTTCAAAACCATGATGAATATATTTTAGCAAATTATATAAATTTGCAGGAAATTTGGAAATATACCATTTTCTTTGTAGAAAACAAAGTATGGGAAAGAAAATATGTTTTCTGTACAAAGTGCATTAGTTTTCATAGAATCATAGAGTTGGAAGAGACCACAAGGGCCATCCAGTCCAATCCTCTGCCATGCAGGGAATCTCAATCAAATCATCCCTGACAGATGGCCATCCAGCCTCTGTTTAAAGACCTCCAAAGAAGGAGACTCCACTACACTCCGAGGGAGTGTGTTCCACTGTCAAACAGCCCTTACTGTCAGGAAGTTCCTCCTAATGTTGAGGTGGAATCTCTTTTCCTGTAGCTTGCATCCATTGTTCCAGGTTCTGTTCTCTGGAGCAGCAGAAATCAATCTTACTCCCTCCTCCTCAATATGACATCCTTTCAAATATTTAAACAAGGCTTTTCGCTTTAAATATTTTAATACGCATGAATATTTATTAATATAAAAATTTCATTTAATATTAATTCAAAGATTTAATTTAAAATATATTAACGTATTATTGTTTTAATATTTTAATATTGATTATGTGCAGAAACACAAACCTTTCTCCCAGAAGTTTTCTACACAGAAAAAATGCATGTATTTTGAACAAAATTAAGTTCCCCAAAATTATCAACATACATGTACTGCTCAAAAAGTCTACATAACTTTTCATTTTCTCATAGAGTGAGAGAGAAAAAAGCTTAATATTTGTTCTTGCATATGAGAATGAAATAAATGAAGATTTGTGACCATAACCCTAGTGTAGCCACTAAAAAGGGTGGTTGGGCTCAAAATAACACATCAAAAGAACTGGTCCAAATCTATATAGGGAAAATTAAGATATGCAAGTCTAGTTTTTCAAATTATATTACTGAGGTATAGTAATCTGCCACACTAGATCTTGTGTGGAATCAAGAGATTCCCTAAGTAGGCAGAGTATGCCTGTACCATACCAGACTGCAATCTTTCAAAACTATGTGGTTTATTCATCATATTACAGAGCAAAAAGACTACAGTTGGCCCTTCTTATATGTGGATTTTTTATACATGGATTCAAGCATCCACGGTTTGAAAATGTTCAAAAAAGTATACATTTCAAATATCAAACTTTGATTTTCCATTTTTATAAGAAACAACATTTTGCTATGTCATTATATTTAATGGGACTTGAGTATACACAGATTTTATTATCCACGGGGGATCTTGGAACCAAACTCCAGCGTATAACAAGGGTCCACTGTATAATCTTATTTTGCAGAAGAAATTAATTTATTAATTGCCTAGCATTAGGAGCAGTTGTTCTATATTGCCTATATACACATACACCACAGACATCCCACAAAAAAGCTGTAGTGGCTGAGGATGTATCCACACTGCAGAAATAAAGCAGTTTGATACCACATAGTACTATCTGTGACCATAATCTGTACATCAGCAACTAAGTACTAAGATCAATACTATTTTGATCCAGAAAAGGTAGCAACTAAAGTACTGGGGAAGGGGTGCATATTTGTATTTTGTAAAAAACCAGTCTCTCCCACATTTCTCCCTTTTTTTTCAAAACTCCCAAATGTGCAACATTTCTGGGTAAAAAAAAATCTACCGAAGAGACTTCGGCAATGTCCAAAGTCTAACTGTACTTTTCAGAGGGGCTAACTGGATTCTACTTGGGTTTTTTAAAAATTTGTTTAGAAATATCTCATGATGCACTTCTTTACTCACCTTAAAAAAGAATCCACAACACAATTTTTGGTCATCCTCTAACTGTTCTTTGTCACTCTCACCCTCTGATTTCTCTACTGTCTCTTCTGATTTCTCAGGTGGCTTCAAATCTGTGAGGGAAACCTCAATGAGGTTAACTGATTTAGGGGGAGGCACTGGCAACGCTGGTGGATTCAGAAGCTCTTCACTAGGAGTAAGGCATACAGTCTCAGTAATGGGCTGCGAGAGGACTTCAGACACAGTAGATTCCCAGGGCTTGACCTGCCGCGCCTCTGGTTTTTGCTCAACCAACTCCTTGGTCGCTTTCTTTCCACCTTCTCTTTCAGTTGCTTCTTCTTTGTCAGGAGCTTCTTCTGTCATACTTTTAACCTCCTTTGAAAGGTTACGTTCAGCATCATCTCCAAAATAAACAAATGATCTTGTCTGAATGGATGCCTGACTTGGAGAAAATCGTCTCAGACGAGGAAGACTATCCACTGATCGTGGTGCAGTCAAAGTCCGATTCAAAGGTGTTATTTTCAGATCATTCGGTCTAGGAGTCCTTTGTGTTTTAGTAGGGAGAGATGAATTCTTTCTAGAAGATGTCTGTGGAGATTGGTGGGAAGGTCGAGGCGATTCCACAGAAAATGGGGGAATGGGAGGAGACGATCCAGTAAACTTCAAGGAAGACTTGAGTTCCCGAATTTGTTTCTGAGGAGAAGGCTGAGGTGGTGAAATAACCCAGGCCTGCTGTTCCCTCATCTGCATGAGCATCTCTTGCTGAAGGGACAGCCGTTGCATTTCTTGCTGAAGGAAATGCAGAGACGAATTGAGTTTCTCAATAGATTTTGTATATTCCAAAAGGTCACCTTCGTTTACATTTTCTTCTGGTGGACTTGCCAAATTACATTGCTTTTCTGTATCCCCTGTAGTATTCGGGGACTTCAGCCATTTAACCTGGGGTTTTTCACTGCTTGTTTTTATCATCTCTGCAGTCCTGTTTAGTTGTTCACCAGGTTTTTGAACTTCTTTCTCTTTCAAATTTGTGCTGTCAGTAAACACTTTCTCATCCTCTGCTCCAGCTGCCTCCTCTCTGAGTGGTGAAATTCCATCACTTTTCTTTTTCACAACATTAAGGAATGCTGTTCTTCCCATTTTTTGCCTCTGCTTAGTGAAAGCAGCCTCAACCTTCTTCTTCTGGGCTTCAATTGCTCGCCTCTTTTCTTCCAGCTTCATCTTTAGCTGCACCATTTCAGAGGCCAGCAACTGTGTTGTATCTCTCCCCTGAGGAACAGGAGACTCCTCCGGTATTTGAGCCCAAGAAACCATGTGAGGAATGTTCAATTCAGAGCCTTCTGGGGTTGTTTTCTGAGAACTGCTACCACTACTTCTGCTGTCTGTATGATTTAGCTTCTTAAATTTCTGTTCTGCAAAGTTGGTCATTTTAACTCCTGAACTTGAAGATGCACTGCTACCCGCTTGCGATTTGGTGCTAACTGAGCTTGGACAAGGACTCAGTTGCTCCTTCTGGTTGGTACCTCTACTATCGTATTCGTGTAGAAATCGAGACGACTCTTCCATATCTGAATCTAAGCTTACAGTATAATCCCTCAAAGTAGAATCCTCATCCATAGTCTCTGGAATGTCCGAAGGGACGTGGATTCCAGTATCCACTTCTGTATTGTCAGTCACAGGACTAAGGGCACCTTTAGTATCTGCAATAATATCTGGACTATTCTGATTGGGTTTTACATTTGAGTTTAGGATGCTCATCTCCTTATTGTGAAGGAAAAACCCATTTGTAATTTGCTCTGGCTGAGTAACACTGGGAGAGTTCTCATTATCATGGATAATCTGCAAAGCTTGCTCAATGCTTGGTGCTTCAATCTGATTTCCAAATTCATCGGTAACCAACCTGTTTTGCAGTGCTCCATTTGGTAGTCTGTATGGATTAATTTGGTTGGCATTCCTCTGATTGCTATTGTCCTCTAGATCACCACAAAATTCAACATCCTTTTCTTCTTCAATATCTTCACTTTCATCTTCACCATTCACAGGCTTGAAAGACATGTTCTTTCTAATATGTCTTGGCATACGGTTAGCATTTTGTGCAAGACCTTCATTACTGAGAGATCTAGTAATTCCTCTGTTTGGAGTTTTTATATGGATGCTGTCCTCTTTATCAAAGGAAATGTCAAACGAAACTCCATGCACCGAAGACCTAAACAGGAATTTAAAAAAACAGCAACTGAGAAAAGCTTTAAACCCAATTCCCAATTTAAAATTAAAATATCCCAATATTTTGGAAATGAGTCATAGTATTGTTAGCAATAGAAACTTTCCTGTTATAGCATAAATGCTGTCTTTACATTCTAGAGCTTTAAAATGTAGTAAAAACAATATCTTATATTAAAGAATAATAATATCTTACAGGCTGAGTCCCTTATCCAAAATGCTTAGGACCAAAAGTGTTTTGGACTTTTTTGATTTTGGAATACTTGTATTTGTATGGACATACATAATGAGATAGCTTGGAGATGTAACCCAAGTCTAAATACAAAAATCACTTATGCTTCCTATATAAATTATATACATAGCTTAAAGGTAATTTCATACAACCATTAGAAAGCAAAGGTATCACTTTCTCAGCCACTCATGAAAACATTTTGGATTCTGCAGTATTTTGGAATTCAGATAAGAGACACTTTACCTGTGTTACCCTTTTCTTAACCATTAAGGTATAAATCCTATTCTCCATTTAGCACAAAATTAGCTCTGCACCAATTTTTGTCCATTTGAAGTTCTCGTGCATCTTCCTACCTAGTCTCTTTTTGATATTACTAAGGGCACAGAGACAGACCATCATCATTTTTTTGTCCTTGTCCTGAATGGGCAAATACATTTATCATCTTTTATTACAGTTCCTGAATGACCACTGGTTTTCCTCATGTGAAAAACATTTGCAGAAGAGACTTCACTTAACACACTGTACTCAGAGTTAACCAACATGGTAATATTTCAACAACCGTACATATGATAATCTAATGACTGAGACCTGATAGGACCCTATGCTAAACGTCTTGCAAGCAAAACACTCAACCCACCCCTCAACTCCCAGTTCTTGTGACATTTATAGGGTTTTTGGTAATCCTCCCTGTTTTTTCTGGGAAATTGATAAATAGAACATGTAAACACAGAAGCAGGCAGTTTTTTTCCATATAAAGTGAGCCACAAGGGCATACCTTCAAATGATGAAGAACCTCCATGCATCTGACCATCAAATCTACAGAATAAAATTGTTCAAACAGTGATTGTGGTGCTAAGCTACATGCCAGAAGTGTGTGAATGAGTTTTGGACTTTCATGCTACCATGCATAAAATGGGTACTGTAAACCAGAATATTTACCTGTAAACATATATGCAAGTAAGATCTACCAACCTGCCCATCTTTCACAAAAAGGAGTATACTGGCCTTGCAAAGGTCTATGCCTATACTTGGCATATGCCAGGTGCTATGGAGCAGCATTGGCCCAACAGAGGACTTTAGATAGAAGTAAGACCCCAAGATTTGTTTAAATTTACTTTTTTAAGGATGTACATGTGTGTGTATGTGATATGATTGTATAGTTTTTCTTGAGGGTTTGTTTGCTAAAAATGGTCCTCCACATTCCTACTCAAAGTGGTGGCCTATGGGCCAGTGCTGATCCACAAGCTATTGACTGCCAGTCTACAGCAACTTTTCATGAAAGAAAAAAAAAAGTTGTAGCCAGTGGGGACCCAAATGACACTGGTCCCTGGTACGTTAGGGAAAAAAGATCACAGGTCTTCCACATCAGACAGCGCTATCCTACAGGATGTGGGGTCATTTTTACCCCCTCTTAACCCACTCCAGTCCATGTTAGACTAACCTGGGAGTAAACTGGAAGCCAACTTTTGGTTTACTTCATGGATAGGGGGGGAAAAAAACATATCCTGCACCTACTGTAAAATAGTCTAGGGTAGCTGAAAATGTGGCAAAACTGTGCTCCACAACCTCTAGGATATAAGGGGCATTTTAAAGTAAAATAATTTTGAAAAATAAAATTGACACAGACATCTAAACACAGAGATCCCTTTCACTTTAGAAATTCTGTGCTTGTTTGAAAGAGTATTACAAGCCCAAAGGCTTTGCACTGGGCTTTTCCACCATGTTGTCTGTTGAAATCCATGAATTCTAGTATAGAAAAACAACTCTGTCAAGCTCTAGTTATTACATGCATGTTCAGGCTGCATGTCAACTTCCAGGATACTCAAACTAGGAGACACTCCTCTTGCAGACAAAGAAATATTGAATTATGCATGCCTATTTTAAGGCCCCAACTGATAACAGGCTTACCTTTTTTCCTTGGGCCATGTCCCTACATATCCATCCATATAAGACATTGATGAAGATCTTCTAATGCTGCCTATTAGAAATCAACACAGAATGCAATGTAATAGACAATACTTCTTTTTTCCTTTCAAGTATTTTTATTAAAGGAATTAACTATTTTTTAAACAAAGAAATGGATTTCCACTATTGATGGCAATTAAGGCTGACTATTTAAATGTGTAGGATATGCCTTTTTGTCTACATTTCATAGAAAACTAACAAAGTAACAGTTCTATTTAGATAACATTTTAATAAAGCAAAATTAAATTATCACTGACTGACATGAAATAATTTAGGAGCTCTTCTACCAAACATATTTGAGGGTACTTACATTTTGGAGACAATTGTCCAAAATTAAAAAAACAAAACATTTCCTTGTTTAAAATTAGCATTGAAAAAAATGGCCTAGAGCTAGAGATCTTGTGTACTGCAAAAGAAGGACTTTTACATATCACACCCCTATCATTCGTAAGAAGAAAGCCTTTAAATTTCAATTGGGCACATACCTCCCATTTTACTTGAAACCTATCATTAACTTGTTGCCCTGTCCCCAACCCAACATTTTATGCTAACAATGAAGAAACAGTGTAGTTCAGTAAAGAGACTGACCTACCCAGAATGGGAGAACCATGTTTAATGCATACTTGCTCATGCTAGGTAATACCTTCAGCGTTACCTAACTCACTGGGTTGCCGTATGAGGTCATGGGGGTGGGAGAGAGAAGAGGAGCCTGGTTTTTTAGAGGGGGGAATAATAAAAAAATAAATAATATATTCCAAGGTCAAATTTGATCATTCTAAGTGTAGCATTGCGTTAAAATAATTGGGAACTCTAGAAAAAAACCAAAGGTTAGTGGTTTGGGGTGTGTGAGAGCAAGTGTCCTTCCATTGAAGGCATAAGAAATACCCTTAGAAAATCCAGCCATATTTCAATAAGCCAAAAAACCAAGCTTTTACTTTTACGCTCGTACCTGGAACAGAGGAATAAGGCTGTTGATGTGCATGGCTGGCAGAAGGAATTTGCTGAGATGGTGCAAAGGTTGGGCCCTCCATGCTGAAAAAGAACAACTTGCAGACCTGAGCACTTTAATAAACAAACTCAAGTGAAAGCATTAACAAATGAATAAGTGAACTTAAAATTATTATTTATCAGGATTTCAGATCTAGAATTGTAATTTTAATTGAGTTGTACCTTGTGAAAGGGCATTCAGTAATACTATACAAGAGGTCCTTGATATCCACTGGGGTTTCTTTCCAGGACGCCTTGTAGATACCAAAATCCATGGATGCTCAAGTCCCATTAAATACAGTGGCATAGTGAAATAGTGTCCCTTATATAACATAACAAATCAAGGTTTGTTTTTTGTAATTCATATATTTTTAAAAATATTTTCAAGCTGTGGGTGGTGGGATCGATGGATAAAAAAATTGTGCACATGGAGGGATGACTTTATTAATATTATATAATACAAGTTATTTTTGCCTTCAATTCAGTCATTGAACTGAATATAATTTCATAATTTAAGTAATTTGTCTGGGAAATATGAAAGGAGTTACTATTTGCATGAGGGTATCACACTTTCTTATATAAACACCACATAGACTATGAAATTTAAAGACTTCTCTAAATCAGTTATAAATCAAGACTATTAATCATGCAATGGTTTAAAGTTATGAATTCTATTGAACAGGATTTTTAAAAACAAGCACTTACCAAAGATATTTGGGGCTAGTAGTGTTAGGGTCAACTAAGTGTAGCATTCATTTGAAGAAGAGAAATTATAGGGGAAAACAAAGTTCTCCTTCAGATTCTCACAATGTCAGCTGGCCTTTTAAAGAGGTTAAAGAATGCTGTCAGAAAGGCCCATCAGACATGGTGGTTTGTGCATGGCCCCTTGTATCCCAGACAAATATTATGAGTGTCTTTACTCAGATAATGTATAAAGGCTAATTGACTTCCCTACTGAATAGAGTGACAGATACTTAAACAAGACATTTGATTCCACAGGCTTTATTAATTCCATGAGTAAATCTATTTGCTGGCTTAGTGAGGAAATGAGACCGAACAAAGAACTATTATAGGTAGTGTTTCTAATGCAGTCACAGTCCCTTCACTCTTATTTAGAAGAATATTGATTTAAAATCGGAAGAAGGTACTTTAGCACAATTTCTGTATATATTCGACTATAAATCGACCTCATGTAAAAGTCAAGTTTGGGGGCAAAAATTATGGCTTTTGATATGACCTGTGGATAAGTCGATTGTAAAACTTAGGAGCATATAGCAAAGGATCAAAAGGATGAAGCAAACCAAAACAATGTCAAAGAACCTACAAAATTCCAGCCACAATGTTTGTGCTCACTCTTATCGCTGGATGGATAAGGGAACAGAGAGGGTTGCTGCTTCCAGGACAGATTATACTCTTGCCTTTCACCAGCGGATGATTCCTCCTTTTAAATAAGTGTTAAGATACAATACTTACATTGACCCATGGATATGTCGACTCAGGTTTTTTGGGTCATTTTTTTGACCTAAATTTCTACACTTATACATGAGTATATACAGTAAGCTACACTGCAATGCTGTTCGTATTAGCCTGAGGGCAGTAAGTAGACTGAAATTTACAGCTAGATTTCTGGGTAACTGCAATGGATTAGCTTGTGTCTTTAAGCCCCAACAGGGTAACGAATTTTAAATTGAAATTAAGAACTTCAATTCACAGATCCACCCTGTAGATTTGTATTTACACATGCAACTTCTCCTGCTACATGGCTTATTAGGTTCAATATGCAATTGGCTCTTCCACCTGAGCCAACATCTGACTATAGATCTGGGGGATCTTGGCCTTCTAATGAAGAATGAAATAGATTCTGCGAGCCTCAAATCTGCCTTACCTAGCTTTCAGGCTCTGTATTGAGGGTTTACAAGGTCATTAGAGGGTCAGTTAACCCCCCCCCCCCCATGGGTATTAGTCTGTACTCTCAAATACAAGAGATATCTAGGTAGCATGACCTAGCTGTCTACCAGAGTAACAGACCTGGGGATATCTACCAGAGTAACAGACTTTCTGGGAGAGCTCTAGCTGGAGATCTTACACTAAGCATGAGGTTGGGAGGATCCCTTCCTAGTCTATGCTTCTGTACATATTGTGGCATATGTTTTCACTAGAGGCTGGCAAACTTACTTCTTTGGAGCACTGCTCTGAGAGTCCTCCAGGTCAGTGGTCATGCTACCTAGTTGACTCAGGGAGTTGTACTCCTAAAAGTAATTTTTGCTAACTCTAGTGATTACATATGATATTTATAAGCAAGAGTCCACTTTGACAGTTATTATTAGGTGTAACAGGATCCTTTGTTAATTTTCATTTATCAAGAGTGCGGACACGTATAAAAAATATTTTGGGCTACTTGCCCAAAATATTAAGAGTAAGGAAATTAACACAAAAAATGAGAAAAATTTGTAAGTACTGTATTACTGTTTTTCCTCATTTGTAAATGAAAACATTTGGTATCTTCAGAGCTAAGACTGATCACTCTCTCTTCACTTTTCAAAAAAGGAGTTAAGATATATCTCTTTAATTTGGCTTTTAAAACTGTGAATAGCAATTTAATCTTGATTTAGTATGTTTCAATGTATTTATTGTTTTTGTTTTAATTATTCTCTATCACCCTGGTGACCTTTGCAGAAAGGCAATAAATAAATAAATAAATAAATAAATAGGTCTATTTTGGTACATTGTCTGGTACTGTCTTTTTTCTTTTCTCTGCAATACATAACTGGCAAGATGGTCAGTCTTTAGGTAGGTGAGGCCAGCTTCCCGGCCTCTTCAATTCTTAGGATGCATGGGCATAGATAGCATGAAAAAATGGAGGAGTGCACTGCAAGATACACTTTCTTTATGTGATCTTGTCCTTCAACACTTGGGAAATGGGACTGGGTGGATTAAGTGGCCCTTCTTTAAAAATAATTTTCTATTATTGTTATATAGTATCTCTTTTAAAAAAGTAAGTTGAATTAAAAAAACACTAATACGATAAAATGAAAATGACAACTGCAAAAAACAACAGGCAGGAAATACATAAAATAGTGCACAACAACCAGATTAACATAAAAACTAGCTTAAAGAATCCAAAATGTGGCACACATGCTTCTAGCCAAGTTATTTTTTTTTAAGGAGAGAATATTAAACCAAAAACCACTTATTGTTTTGCTTATTATTTGCGTATTATTATTATATTTATGTATATCCTACTTTCTCCCCAAAACTGAGACTCAAAGCGTCTTGCAGATTAGTTACAAACTACATTTTAAAAAAGTTAATTACCTGGCTATCAGCTCAGAATCACGTGCACCTTCAGGATATTGTCTTCTATTGGCATTTGTAGCAGAAAGAAAAGAGCCTTCTTTTGTAGGTTCAGCTGAAACAAAGGTTTTAGAATGTATAAATTGCAGGAAAATAAAGCTGTCCAAATAAAAGCCAAAACACAAACAAATCTTCAACTGGTCCAGCATGTGGCAGCCATAATACTCTTGGAAACAGGGCTGTGTGAAAATATTACTCACATTTAAGAACATATGCACTGGTTACTTCTAGGTGTGATTTGAAGAACTGTTTTTTCTCTCTATTACTTATAGAGCCCTTGGTAGATATGTAGTATATCCTCCCTATCTACCTAGGCTCTTTTGATTGCCAAGTGAAAGGCTTTTTTTTAATTTTCTCAGATATTTTAGAAAATCTGTTGTGTTCTTTTCATATAATTTTATCCCTGTTGTTGGGTTTATTTATTTAAAATAACTGCTGTCCAGAAGATTGAGATATACTAGGCTAAGGCTATTTTAATATCATTCTATTGGCATAATATCAAACAACAAAAATAAATACCTTGAGGATGAACTACAACTCGAGGCTGGACAAACGAAGGCTTCACTACTTCAAACCACCAGAAGAGTTCTGCCATGAACACCAAATAATTGCTCTGTAAATGATAGTTTCATTTGGATTAAAATACAGATTATAAAAAAAAAAGTTTGCCGGGCTTTAAGTGAGAACAAGTCATAAAGCATTAAAGCAGTTTGACACCACTGTTGAAATCCATGGTAAAAGAAGTGATCACTGGTACAAAGGGTGACATGACAGATAACATTGGCTAGGCTAGAGCCCAAGCAGAAGATACAGTGATAGTAAGCAAGAGTGAGTGATGATATCAGTTTTGAGGCAGAGGTGGAAGACTGAAATCCTGGATGTGCAAAATGGGAGGCCACAAGGTACAACAGACCAAACATTTAAATCCAGATCCTCTTTCTCATTTTAGAACTGCAAAGATGGTACACTTTAAACCAGTATTCAGGGCTTGTGGGTTCCTTTTGAAAAATGAATAAAATACTTCAGGATACTGGTTGAAATACAAGAACAGCTATTGTGTATATGAACTCGCTTATATTCACAAAACAGATAAACTGGATATGACATCTTTCCCCCATTTTGCCACAAGATGGCAATAAAGGAAAAAATAAAGCATTCATTTTCAGGCGCCACATAAAACCTACCCAGTAATTTTACACATGCACGTGCACACTATTAAAGAGTATAATTGTGAAACCCTTCCCTAACATTTATCATTTTATTTTTCTAAATTTAAAAGGAAATATAAGATGGAATATTAGTGAGGAATCTTGACTCAATTTATCATAGGTGTTAAGAGGCAGCCTGTACCCAGTGAGATGTATATGCACAGAGGCTTATGCACACTCTCCCCCATGAATCTCAATACACAAGTCTTCTTGCGTTTCATCTATCATTGCAATTTAGTAATGAAGAGAAGAGAAAGGAAATCATATCTTGTTGATCACAGATGTCTTTGTCTTCTTTGGGCTTCCTTTGAACAAAGGCTGCCAGGATTTTCAGAAATAGCTGTATGCTGCTCCTCAAAGCACTGGGATGGGAACACAGCAACCACACGCTACACCCCCAACCCGGTAAAAAAATGAGCAACGAAACACGGCTCCTATCTGCCACTACAGGGGCGCCATAAGCGCTATGGTGCGGCCTTATGATGCCCCTTGTGCACAGTGCTGTTTGGGTGCTGCGCATGAGCAACATCATCATGGTCGGGCGCACGCCAAGATGGCCCCCGGGTGCCAGCACAAGGGCTTTGAGCATGTAAATGCTCAGCCCTCACCAAACCCTAGTTTGGGTCCAGGCAATCTGTACACCCTCAAAGTTCGTAGAGCAGGAGCTGAGGCCAAGGCACAGTTCAGAAGACACAAAGAAAAATTACCAGAGGCCAAAGTGAAACAAGAAGACTGTATCTGACTGTCTATCTTAGCTATTAACAAACTTTTTTTTGAAACTGTCCAGTTGTGTTCTTCACAAAATTAAAAAGGAATTTCAATCATGGTATAAAATAAATATGTTTGTTGGTGCCAACATTTGTTCTAAACATGGGGAAAGCTTTCTGAATATATAAAAAGTAGAAAACTTTACCTAATTATAAACATCCCAAAATTTAGAAGTATTAATATGCACACATCAAATCCAGGCTAATTATTTGAGATATGTAATAACTGAATTGTGAATTATTTAATAATCTCAGCATCATATATTCTTGGCCCATTTCTTAATGAATGTAATCTTGAGGATAATAAGCCAACATGTAACTGGCCTTTTGCCAATGTATTTGGCTCCTCTGTCCCACCTTTTGTAATATACTTGACTTTGCTATAGAAGTCTCTAATAAACCGTATTTCATCCAAACTAAGAAACTATGGTTACCAGCTTTGGGACAAGTCAGGATCCTAAAACAACTTGGAATTATGATTTAGGAACCTAGCTTATTCAGAAGCTGGTAACTACAGCTTCCCAGCACAAATAAAACAGAAAACTATGACTGAATAAAAACATCCTGGGTCAACAACAGATTGCGCAAAGGGAATAGTGAAGGGATCATAAATGTAGAGCCCTGGTGGCACAGTGATTAAATGCCTGTACTGCAGCCACTCACTCATAAAACAGAAGGTTGTGAGTTCAATACCAGCCAGGGGCTCAGGCTCAACTCAGGCTTGCATCCTTCTGAGGTCGCTAAAACGAGTATCCAGTTGGGGGCAATAAGCTTACACTTTGTAAACTGCTTAGGGAGTGCTTAAGTGCACTGCTAAGTGATATAGAAATGTACTTGCTATTGCTATGTAGGCAAGCGAATGACAGATGTGCATACTATCACCAAAAGGTTACCTCTCAACTTATTAAGCTGAGAGATCATCTGAACATAGTCATTGTCTGCCCACAGCTGAAAACAAGCTTCATGTTGCCATAGTGATCAAATACAAGTTGCAAACTGTACTGGAAGACGGAAAATATTGGCATTTGTATTCAGCACAACAACAAGTAAAACAAATAGATGCATACTGAAATGTTTTCCATTTGAGAGAGAAAAGTGGTGAGATTACATCAGCATTTTTAAAGGCCAAAGAAACATTGCACAGAATTCTTGCACGTAACAGAAGATGGGATCCCCACTACAGTTGAAGCTCATACAAGAGATCTGTATCCACCCAGTGAAATGTATCACTTGGTGTGTCCATTTTTTTAAAAATTGCAACCCTCTCACATCATATATCAAGCTGCTTTTGCCATTATATTCAGTTTTAAAATTAAGTTGTAATGTGCCATTGAGGAGATGGGGCCCATTTGAGAAAAACAAGTTTAAAGCACCCTTAAGTTTACAGAACCAGTTTCACAGTTGTTTCAATCCTGGCCACAGTATTTTTCTCATCCACCCACTGGTTTATTATAAGTTATTATTTATATGTTACATTTTTTACCATATTTCAGAATGCAGCAATTTAACACTAGGTGGCAAGCTTGAGATTTGTTTCACTTTGCAAATGGTGTCTGACCTTGATTTATTTTTCTCCCACTTCCCTTTTTTCAATAGGGTAACCATTCACACAGGCATGGGTAAATTACAGCCCTCCAGAGGTTGCTAGATTACAGCTCTCAGCAGTTATGGAGGATGCAGAGAGCTGAAGTTCAGAACAACCAGAGGGCCATGCTTTGCTCTTCTATGGATTAACATAATATCAACACACACACATACAAACACAGACAGTCACACTAGTAGAATGAAAGTATATATTTTTTCCTTCTCTTCCAATACTGAAAGCTAAAGTAATAATTTTAATATTTCATGCAAAAGATTAAGCACTACATCATGCTCCAGGCTTGTACATATGTACTTGGCTACAGAGACTGAGTGTACTGTGATCCCATACTGTTCCTATCTGGCTGGTTGTTTTCAGAACCACACACTTGGAAACTGATGAAGTATCCTCTGGCGTTTTTGCTATTGTGTGCCACAGGGATCTATGTTATCCTTAACATAGTGCTTAAACCTCCTAAGTCAGTAAAATACTGGGAAATGGCCAAACAACTGAAGTCCTAAAATCCAGGCAAGAAGTGATGTAGTCCTCCTTACCAAATGGCAGGTCAACACAGATGTCAAGTTTATTAAGTGGTTACATACACACTATAATTAATCTTCTGTTTTGCTTTACGACTAGACTAACTTTACCTTTTATATTAATTAAGTCACATTCATATCCTGTGTACTTCCCTTCCTCTCCCTCCCTTCTCCCTGCCACTCCCCTCATAAAAACACTCTTGGAATCCAGTAATTTTTAAAAATACTTTGGCTGACTTGGAAAGTAATGTTTAGTCCAGCCTTTCCTGGATGGTGTTGCATTTTGCATGAAATAATCATCAACTTTCAGGGACTGAATGTTCATATTCCACCTCAGTTGCAATGGTAGCAAACATAACACCATCTTTCCCTTTTAAACAAAGAACATGGGCCCTATGCACCTCATTTACAAGAAGAATCCACTTCTGGGAGGCCTTCAGGGGCTCAATTTCGCTTTGTCAAAAAGGTGCACCCAGGTCCCTTATTCCACACACACCATCACAGCAAATTAAATCATGGGCCCCAGATGATCTTCCACATCCCCTGCCAGAATGAACAACTGAGGAACATGGGCATTCAACTGATCTTGGAGACAAAACAGAATGAGTTTACTCCTGGTAAAGTTTCTCCCATTAAACCTGGTCTTCTTCTCATGTTATTCCAGGAAGCCTTAAGTGTGAAGAGGCATACATATCAGAAGGGCCATTTTAGAAGTATCATGTGCATCTTGAGAGAATATATGTGGATTAAGTGCTTCTTTTTCCATAATATTTTGGATCCATAAATTATAAGCAAGCATAATACTTGAGTGAGACACACACACAAGCCTAAAATAACCAAGAATTTTGCGGTGTTGTAAAAACTGCACCACGTTTATCATGGCATTTGCATTTGTAGACCCCACTCCACAGAGTTCATGAAAACCTATTCCATAATAAAATATAGTAAAGCTTTAAAATGCCACAAAATTCTTTCTTGTTTTTCCACAATAGACTATTATAGCTATCTTCCTGAAAATCCTTACAATGATTCTGGGGGCCTCTCCTATCCTTGTTATCTCAGATACAGAGGCATGCCTCCAGGTGCCAACAGATTTTCACCACTCATTAAATAAGGTCAGGAAGACCATCTCAAGAGACTTGTTTTTGAAAGAGAAACATGGGAAATATGCCATAGTATGTGCAATTTCCTTCCGTAAACAAACGTATTTGATTAGCCTGCCAGAAATCAGTACATTTATTTTCAAAGGACAAACACTGTTTTATTGACCCAAGCCTTAGTGTGAAAGCAGCTATAGCAGGAGTTATGTATATTTTACTAGATAAACCAGATTTAAAAAAACATATACCAGTGGCCTTGTCTCACAGTAAGTGAAGCATAAGTTAGTGTACCTGACTGCATCTCAATTCTGGCTGACCGACTTTCAAGAAAAGTGCATAAAGACTGGAATTCCTTCAACATTAATATTTTAGAAGAATCTGATGCACAGCAGATAGAGGAGGTCAGACTATTCTGCAGGCCCCAGTCACATGGATGTTCCTCTGACCAGCTGTGAATTTGTCAGAGAACTCCTAGAACAGTCTTAAGTAGGACAATGTGTCACAAAGAAGCAGTTAGAAAATGATCCAGTTTCTTCTTTTCTTTGCTGATTCCCTTTGAAAGCAATTAAATCTCAATGGCTAAACATGACCTACTTCACAGTGTATAATGGAGAACTGCAGATATCAGAAAAAATTACACACACACGTGAATGAATATATAAATCTAATTAAAGACTGTGTTCAGACCTGCTTAAGAATGAACTAAACTTGCAACCTACTGAACAAGAGAATACAGTGTGTTCTTCCAGGGGCCTGATTTACAGGTCCAGACATACCAAGGAAGAGGGGATAATGAAATTTATTTATATATATTTATTGGTTTCACTTATATACTACTTTTTACCCCCCTCTGAGGAGCACAAAATAAAACATGTGGTCCTTCTTTCTAGTTTTATTCATTGAGGCAGGCTAAACTGGGAGATGGTAGATAGTTCCAGCCCTGGACTTTCGGTGGGGTTTCCAGAGGTCCGAGGCCGGAAGGACGTTCATGAGGGCTGCAGTTGTGCCCCTGCGGGTCGCAGCCGTGGTGACAAGGGGCCCAGGGAGAGCTCGAGAGGGCCTGGGGAGCACCATCCCAGGGGCAGGAGCACCACCACGACATGAGGAGAGCCCAGGTGAGCCCAAGGAACATCCACACAGGCCCAAAGAGCACCCACATGGAGCGGAGAAGCCCCCATGGGGCAGAACAGCGCCTGCATGGGGAGTGGGGAGATGACTAGGTGTCACAAACAAACACACACACACCCCTTCTGGGTCACTTGTATATTCAAAGGGTGCGGAATGCAGCCTCCAAAGATATCCCCAAAGCCCTTTGGCTGCTCTAAAACCTTCAAGATATTTCCCCAGCTAATCTGTTGTCCCAAAACTGCCTCCGACACCCTAAAATTGTACAAAAATATACTGGTCTCCTTATTTTAGTCCTTCCCACAATCTTACACACACACACACACACACACACACAACTGAATAAGAATTGGAAGCAATGTGGTGCAAATACAAGTTCGCTAGCAATGTGCTAGTCCACCTTGTCTCCCCCACACAGTTGCCCATGCCTACTCACAATCCACATTTTCCAACTTGATATGATAAAAAGACAGATCAAACAAATCAAGCCTGAACTCTCCTTAGAAGCCAAGATGAATAAACTCAGGTTGCTATACTTTGGACATACCTTGAGAAGACATGACTAACTAGAAAAGGCAATATGGTAGAAGGCTTCAGAAAAAAAGGAAGTCCAAACTACAGATGGAGAGACTCAATCAACAAAGACATGCTTTGGCTTGAGTCTGCAAGACCTGAGTAAGGTTGTTGATGATAGGGTGACTAGGAGGTCTCCCATTCATAGGGGCACCATAAGTCAAAGTCCATGTGACAGCAGTTAACAACAACCTCTCAAAGGGGAATCTGTCCTTATTAAAGCTGCTGAGTTTCAGGGATGGGTGGGGAAGAAACCCCCTTATTTTACCTGGCAACCATAATTGAACATGGTGACTTAACCCTCTCCTTCCAGCCAAATAATCAGATATGCAGAAAGAAGAGGACAGAGAACAGAAAGAAATCCTTGCTAATGTAATTTTGAATTAGAGCACATACAGCACACACGCCCCATATGTGGGCTTGCCATCTGTGGCTTTAAACTTATGTGGACGGCAAGCCCTGGAACGGATACTACAAAGGGCCCACTCTACTTTAAAAATCCAGTTTTAATGGCAGCCTATTTTTGAGTGGGCTTGTTATTGGCTGAACAGTCACTCTTTGTGAACCCTGGCTAAACCCATACAAAGCTGCACGTAGGACACACAGGTATAGAACCACTACTGATGTTCTTGATGATGTGGTCTTGTTGATATGCAGTCTAAATATTGTAAGCATGAATTCTTCCAAATAAATCATCTCCTACCTTGGTTTTGCACTGAACAGATAACTAGGGCCAAACCAGCTTGTCCTGTTTCAATTTTTCATGTCCATGCAAAATATTTAGGAAAAGGGAAATGAGGTAATTGGTATTGTATTTAAGGTGCAACTAATTTTTGATTGCCTTTTAGAAAGATGGTATAAACCACAAATGAGCAGCTAGCAATCATTGAACAGAAATTACCCTGGGTACTGATGATGCTCACTGAACCAAGCCCAAGTGCCAAAGACAGAAATCATATGCTCTGCAGTCTGCATAAACTGCAGATATGATGTAAACCAGCTCCCTGCTAAGAAGTGGTACATTCCTTAGAGGAAGAGCAGTAAAACAAAACAAAGTGAAGACAGCTATAGTCGATCAATGTAGTCTGGACAAGCAGCATAAGAAGCAGAGCTTAATCAATATCCCTAAGCTATAAAAGAAAGTCACATCCCTATATGTGTACTGAAATACATTCTTTTCACTGATTCAGTGAAACACCCAGAGGTCCTGTCTTTTTGCTTCTCTTTACAGAGCCCATACTCCAGAAATAAAATGTTTTAGCTAACTATATCATTTTGCTGGTCTTAACCACAGACCAGAACAACACAAAAACCAACCTTTTCAATTACTGCTGTTTGGTTTTGCAACAAAAGCGAAAAAATATAAAAATGAAGGAGCAGGCCCATTTGACTGCACCCAGAAGATATTCCAGAAAACTTGCTAAGTCCCCTGACAGAAATTTTATCCTGTTAGAGAACTGTTGACTTTCACACATGCTTAGCAGATCAGCTAAGTACTTTCTTGTCAATTTTTTGACAACCCCTTCTGTGTAGCATTTAAATCTAAGTTAATTATTTCTGTCAAGAATTCAATCCACAATTGCTTTTTCACAGTGTTCCAAGAACTCTGCTTAACTCTGGTTTGGAAAAAGAAAACTCTTGAAATCAAGCAATAAGGCACCTTCAACCAAATTCTATTCACATTTATATCCTAAAATTCATAAAACAACCTGAGCAAAATCCATCAGCATAGCATTGTGTTCTGTCTCAGATCTACCAGTTTTTAAATTGTATACACTTTCCTTTTAGTAAGGAAAAAGGGTAAAGATGTTAATTTGAGCAAAGTAAAGTCCTCCAAGTTATTTTTTAATATTGTCTGCAGTATTGCTTATGCAATATTGTTTACACGCACGCACATACACACGCATCCTAGTTCTGCTCACTTTTACTAAGTTTCAGGGAAGAGATGCCAATTAAAACTTGTCTACTTTAAAAACAATTCTAATACTTCTTCAAAGCAGCCACCCTCATTCAGAGAAGGCGACTCATGCACTGGAACACATTAAAAAGGTGGACTGGTTTTCTGGCTTGGGTTTATATAATGTACCTAAAACATATGAGGCAGTGGGAAGGGAAAAACAAACAGAATTCTGTGAACTATACAGACAGGCCTGGCTCACAGAAAATGCCAGAATATTATTTTACATACAGCCACCCTCAACCATTCATCATTTTCTCCCCAAGCATGGCCAAATGGGAGATCAGAAGAATTCATTTCTGTTTTCAACTAAATGAGGTTCTTGAACAAGTAGTGGTTATGGCTTTGTATATGGAGAACTCCATGGAGAACCTGCAAGAATGCACACACTGACCTACAAGTCCATCATCCCCGATCAGAGCATTCTCTGAAGATGCCAGTCACAGAAGCTGATGAAACATTAGGAATAAACTCTTCCAGAACACAGCCACATAGCCCAAAACTCCCTCAAAAAAACTATGAATTCTGCATGTGAAAGCCTTTGACTTTAAACTAGAGCAATTGTACTCAAGCTTTTTACCCTTGGGACCCACTCTCTTTACGTCTACATGTGGACGTTGTTCCCCCACCCCTCAATGTAGTGTATGAATAAAAATATTTTGTTTATTTTGTGCATATTTTTATCCAAACATTCATGTATATTCATATTTTAATATTTTATAAAGAAATAACTTTGTTAAAATCAGAACAGTTTTATTTAAATAAATGCAGTATTTAACTCAACATATGTGTAAATTTTACACATAAAAAGTTTGGGAAGAGGAGGTCTTGTATCTCCTTAATATAAGGAAATAGTTTCAGTTAAACTGTGGGGAAAATACACACTGGTTCTGGAGATTAGGGTTCAGTTTCTAACTTGGCTGTGAAACTGACTGGGTGACTTCAGGAAAGCCATATGCTCTTGGCCTCACGGGAAGGCAATGGCAAACCGCCTCTGAACAAATCTTGGCAAGAAAACCCCATGATAGGTTCACCTTTGAATCATCATAAGTCAGAAGCAACTTGAAGGCACACAACTACAACCACAACTACAAAGAACTGTGGTAGCTTAGCTGTGAAATAAATTTATTTAAAAAACTAACAACATCAAGGATTTTCAAAGCAGAAGAGATATTCATGTAAAACAATGTATGAACAACCTGTTACTTATGAACATACAAAGAGCTCTTTTAGTGAAGACTACAGAAGGGAGTTCAGTAAGGACTGTTGGTCTTGAA
This sequence comes from Sceloporus undulatus, assembly GCF_019175285.1. NCBI lineage: Eukaryota > Metazoa > Chordata > Lepidosauria > Squamata > Phrynosomatidae > Sceloporus > Sceloporus undulatus. Next base: position 150,342,514 of record NC_056525.1, on the reverse strand, counting down.
AGGCTTTGCACTCTTATAAAACATTCCCAGGTAAACTCATTCAATCACATTTCAAACCTTGAATTTCCACCTGATCAGAAAAAGTCCTTCAAATATCTATGTAGCAAAGGGGTGGGCAAAGTGCAGCGGGTGGGCCACATGCAACCTACCAGATGTAAACACCCCTCGCCTAGCCAATGGAGTTGCCTCTGCAAAAATTTACAGATTTTCGCTACTTGAAATAGTTAGCATCGTTTGCCACACCTTGGTGTAAACAATCCTCTGCTTACAGCTGCAACCAAGACAATCCCATACCTTCCCAACCCTGGCCTTAGTTCCTGCTTACCTTCCTCACTGGCCATCCGCTTTCAGTTCCCAGCAGCAATCTTGTTGGTCCCTCCAAATGCTGCCACCCCTCCTTGCAACCTCTTTTGCTTGAATCCCAGTTTTAAATCCTCTGTGCGCTCAACTCTCTTTGACAGAAATCTTGTTGGTATTTCCAAACATTCCCACCCCTCCTTCCCAAAAAGATAATAGCCAGATTAAAAAAAAATGTTTTTAAAGTGTGACCCCTGAGTACTGCCACATGCCTGAATGTGGCCCCTTAGTCTCACTGCAATTGCCTACTCCTGGTGTAGTAACAGCAACAAAAACTAATCTTGATGGGACAAAAGCACCTGGACTGAAACTTCATGTCAAATATAACCCTTTTTATAAACAACTTCAATTAAATGTTCAATTACCTTCAACTTCCTAGAAACAACTTCAATTAAAGCAGAGGTGGACAACTTTGGTGGGGCTTGGGCCACACCGGGTTCAGTTACGGAAACACACACACACACACACACACACACACACAGAGAGAGAGAGAGAGAGAGAGAGAGAGAGAGAGAGAGAGAGCTAGGTTTTTGGGGCAGGGTTGACTTTGAGTTTTTTACTGAATATTTTAAAGATATGTATTCAGGTCCCCCCCCTCCAGTTAAGTAAAATAATCCAGTAATGAGAAAACATTCCTGGAATGGGGAGAGGGATGAGGTGGCTCCATTAGGGGTAAGAGGGTGCGAAAAAAAATCTTTGCAGCCTGCCTGATGTACATAGTCACACTTCACCCACCTCTGAATTAACCCTATCACAGGAAAACATGAAAGAAAGAAGCTCAGAAATGAACACCCAAACTCAAAATATCAAGCATGAAAAAGAAGTCAACAGATACTTCATCGTATTCATCAAGAAAGCTAAAACACAAGCATCTATAGTCTTCCCAAGCACATACATATACAAATATATGCCTTTCAAAGAAGTCAGAGCAATGTATTTATTTAGATGCAACCATGCCTGCATATTCTTGAATGTCTTTGTACAAAAAGGTAATAGCAGTATTATGAAAATCAAGGTAAAGTTAATCATTTTACTGCAGAACTTTCCAGGTCTCAGTAGAAAAATCAAAGCAAGTCCTATCAGAATGTTTCGTGGAAGGGGAACATGCGACCTGCAGCCATAGTGCTGATGACTGAAACTCAGCAGATTTGCACATGGTTAAGATGATGTCTGTGCAGCTGAACTTTCTACTTTCACTCCTGAACAGAGTGCCTTATTGAAGCATTATATACTTTTGAAATTTGGGAAGGCATAACCATCAGTTTGTGACACTTCATCTGAAGAGGCTTAAAAAAAAAAAAGACCCAATATACCATTGTATATCCTGAATTCAGAAAAAGCACTGGATTAGAGCCACTGTGAGTAGCTGCTGATTTAAAATGTGACTCTATTCTTCTCTACAGGGACAAAACCATGTCTGTAAGGATTTGGCCTTTCTGTCAAAAAGAAAGGTTGGAATACTGCAAGAGGAAAAGCACAGCAGCAACGGATGAGATGACCTAATTATGCAGAAAGCTGGTTATAGACTAAACCCATTGGATATGCTGACATCATGAATAAAAATGCTACACTGAAGGTAAAAATTGCATGAATTAATAGTGTAAAGATATTTAATTTAAGGATAGATTTTTCTTTACTATATATGCTGGTGAGGGGGGATTTGGTAGGGAGGAGTCGAGTCTTTTCCTCATTTCTCTAAAATGATAAAATATTACAATCACAAAAGTATAAAAGGAAACTATGGATATAAGGACTGGCCTATACTCTCATCTGACAGATACACTGGGAATGGGAACTGTGTAGCTCACAGAATATGTGGCTCACCAAGGCATCCTGTATCGCTCATTAAAAATGGGCAGCCATGGCCCCTGGAAGCTTCTGGTGTGCAGCTGGATATACAGTGGCTATTTTGAGCCTCCTAAGTCTGTTTCTGGTTCAAATGAAACTGTAATCAAAAGGGGGGGGGTTGTCTATGCTTGCTAATTTTGGAGGTTGGTGGCAGATGAGGGCTCCAGATTCTTAGCAGCTGTCCACTCCTGATCTAACCCAACATTATTTAATTACTGAATATCATTCTTTTTTTCTGGACATGAGCTCCAACACAGGTTACCACAAGGTCAAAACAAGAAAGAGTTAAAAACCTGATAACAAAAAGGATACAACACAGTTAAAGAAGATGTCATATTAAAACACCATTAATTTAAAAAGTAAAACAAAATCATTTTAAAACATTAGAATAAAGATAAAATACAGCAAGCTGCCCATAAAATGATGTTTCTGCAAAAACAAATCATCAAATGCCTGTTTCAACAAATGGATCTGTTTCCTGTTAACCTGTGGACAATGAAGAGGTGAGATGCTGAACTGGAGTGTTCCTGAAGGCATGGCATGTGCTTCACAACTGACCTATGGCCCATGTCAAAACTTTTCTACAGACCTGATGTCAACTCTCTATAAACAAAACATGCAACCAGTTCTCAAATTCAGAAATACCAAACGCCCAAGCACTGACCTCCCTTTACTCTCTCATCCAGCCAGCCTTTAGGGTGAGTACAAACAGTTACGGCTGCTGGAATTTTTTAAAGTTCTTTGGCACTGTTTTCCTTTTCTTCATCCCTTAGATGCTTTGTTACATGCCCCTAGGTTTTACTCGACTTATCCACAGGCCATATAAAAATCCCTAATTTTGGCCCCCAAACAGGCCAGGTTATAGCTGATTATATATGGTAATTCCCTTGGATTGTTCTATTTACTCTTCTTTCTTAGAGTCAAACATTGTACCAGGCATCTATTTTGTTTCTGCTTTTAGTAACATATACCCTTCTTACAAGCCCATATATTAGGGTACCATTATATAGTGGGCCCTTGGTATCTGTTGAGATTTGGTTTCAGGACCTCCCACGGATACCAAAATCCATGGATGCTCAAGTCCTATTAAATACAATTCTACAGCAAAATTGTGTCCTTATATAAAGATTGTTTATTATATATATATATATTCAAATCTGTGGATGATTGAATCCATGGATAAAGAATCCACAGAGGGCCAACTGTAGTTACAGTGAGCAGAAATCTCAATTTTCTGGAAAATGACATTCCTTGCAATGTATGCTCCTCTCTGTCCTTTTTCTTCATGTTAACCTACAAAGGCAAACCAGCCAGACATTATGTCACCTATACAAATATTTATACTGCCACTATATAGAACTGTGTGTTTCATATCACGGAATTTGTACCTAAAGCTGCTTCCCCCCCTCCCCCCGGCCCAGTTTATTTCATTTATATTGCCATACAAATTCATTATAACCTATCAAAAATAAGGAAGTTATACAGATTTTTTTCTTGTCATGAATGCTCCGTCATTGATAAAATTTGAGCAGAGGTCTTTTAAACTAAAAGGCTATTACTGACATTAGAAGAAACAGCAGGTGTATGTTATGCAGCTGAAGCCTGCATTTTCTTTGCATATTATAAATTGATCATTATGCAGCAACAGATGTAGTACTCTCTTCCCACGTATCATAAGAAGCAGCTTCTGAAAGTCGGTAAAAATAGCACTACTAAGAAAGAAAATTACTGTCATTCCTCAAAGTCCATGGTTTACATGTGACAACAAGCCAAGGCTTCACTTTCATATGCTCTCCTCTCTGTGAAAATTCTCTGCTTTCTGTCATGGTCTGCTGCCACACTGCAGAATTAATGCAGTTTGACACTGCTTTAAACATAATGGCCCAGTTCTATGGAATCCTGTGATTGTTTAACCCCTCTCCAAAATTAGCTATAACCGGGGCTCTTTGGTGCTTCCTCGCTGCGGCAGAGAAACAGCCTCTGTCCACTGCCGGGAAAAGAACCACCATCGACCTGAGGAGCCTCAAAGTTTTACCCTCGATTTATCCACAGGTCATATCAAAATCCATAACTTTGGCCTCAAACCCCTAGACTTATACATGAGATCGACTTATAGATGATATATACAATAATTAAAACCTGTAAAACACATTTAAAAACAGGCTAGTTAGCATATCTTAAATTAATTTCAATGGAAATTCAATGCCTTTGAATTAAATTTGCAATGTATAGGAGAAATAAAATATTTTCAGTTTATAAGATGCTAAAAATCAGGTCTGAAATCCTTTTAGTCCTCACTAGAATAATTGAATCAATGGGATTTGGCAATGCATTGACTCACCATTCAACAACTGAAAGAATGGGTCTACTCTAGTTGGGTCTAACTAACAAGATGTCAGCCCAATTTATTATTTTTTCATTAACAATGTCCAGCAAGTTTAATTCACAGAAAGTAAACCTTTCTAAATTACAAACAATTATAACTCAGATACCAGAAATAGTGACATAAACCAGTAGGAAAGAATGACATGAACCAGAAAATGAAGCACATTTTGACAAGGTTATTGGTCAAGGAAATCATCTCCCGAGAATATATAAAGCATATCCATATGTTTGTATATATATACACACAAATGAAGAATAAACGTAAACCACTACTGACATGTCAGAATCTTCCACGTGTTCCAATGAAAGTAAATGCAAAATGATAAGGATGATGCATACTTCTTGCAGTATCCATAACCCTGTCTATGGAATAAACAGCACATGGGAACATGAAGCTATTGCAAGAGGTGTGACTGTACATATCCCTTCCTGTGGAGAATCAAACAAAGACATTGCAACATTTTTTGTTACCTTTACTGAAGAAGCAGCATAGAGCATATCCTCAAGTGTGAAATGGCAACATCGGTTCAAGTACTCCTGACAAAATTCCTGTATCAGTTGCAGATTATACAAGCTGTCAGCCAAAGACATGGTTTCCTTTAAACAGATATCTATAAAATGATGAAAAAGAAAATGTAGGTACTGGATTAATCTGACCCAACACCCCTCTCTGCAGTATTTTATACAGTGGTACCTCGGGATACGAAATACCCAGGTTACGAAATTTTCGGGATATGAAAAAATCCCATAGGGAATCATTGTTCCGGGTTACGAATGTTTTTTCGGGTTACGAAAAAACTTTTGGTGCTTTTTTTGGCTTTTTCGCACGGAATCGCGGCTTTTCCCCATTAGCGCCTATGGCAATTCGGCTTACGAAGGCTTTTCGGGTTACGAAAGCGGCCGCGGAACGAATTAATTTCGTAACCCGAGGCACCACTGTATTTAATTTTAAGCAGTCAGCCTTTACAGGAAAGAGAATATGGAACTCAAATTCAAATCCAATGGTTCAGCATGAAAGAAATCTCCTGTTTTTAGGAGTTCAGAAATAAGGAAACACTGCAAATCATTTTACAATTGGCCCTCTGTTTTTGTGGGGGATCTGTTTGGGACCCCCCTGCAAAAACTGAGGCTTGTGAATATTCAAGCCCATAGACTTGAGTGGGGCATGCCCCCATGCGTGCGCCCCAAAATAGCAGAGGTCACCTGTCCACAGATATTCAAGGTCACGAATCTCTTATCCATGAGTTAGAAGGGGCGACTGTAATGCATATCACAGATCATTTTGCTCGTTGCCCAAACCCATTCTGGATTGTATTAGCCCAATCATTGCAACCTCCCTCTAAAATACTGTATATCAAAATTAATCTTTCAATATAACCAACTGTTACATAGTATAAAAACATGCTAAAATGTTACCCAGTACAACTCTGCCCACCAGGATATCTCAATACTCATTCTTATTAGATGTCTGTGTACTAGAATCATTTCACACAGCAAGAAGCCAAAAATTATGGCATCACAAACCATGATGTGCATACTTATACATGGCGTCCCTTCACTCTTCCCTTCATTGGCTAATGAAATCAGAAGGCAGTATCTTCATGACGCATCCAAAGCCCAAGGTTATGATTATGAACTCATAAACAAACCACAATTACAAACCAAGACCAAATTCTGGTCTAAAACTGTATGCAATCCTTGGCTTCTTTGGATAAAATTAGCTGTAATCCTAGGTTTGGAGGCCAAATGAAGCTATCACACTGATTTCCTAAACTGTTCATGTGAAAGTAAAAACGAATGGATATAACTGATCAAGTAGCAGATAATTCACATTGTAATTTTACTAATCCATAGATTTTGGCTTATCATTATGCACAAATATAATCACAGTAGATATGTTTGGCTGTCATAATAAACCATCCAGTTGAGAAGAAGCTTCAATGAAACTTCATCTTATGTACTCTTCCACACCTTTTCCTCCTCAAGTAGCAATGAAAAGTTTAAAAGCATTCACTTCTGTTTATGACTAGCTGACATTTAGCATTATGTCAGAAATGTGGTTAATCTTAATTATGATTTTCTAAAAAGAAGCCAGTTTCATTACTTTAAAAAAACCTACGATGAACAAAAATGCATCAGGTTCAGATAAAATGAAGAGAAACAGATGCAAAAATTCACTACAAGGGGAGAGAAAGTTCACTACTGCCCATTTCTCATCATGGTAAGACATGATTTATTGTAATGTTTAATCACAGTTAATAACATATAACATATCTATACCCATTCTGGCACTGACTTTTCTTAGTATATTAACATTTTATACCCAAATGTTTTTATTAACTCATTTGTCCAAACTAACTGGCCTGGGCCCTATCCATACAGGTCAAATAACACATCCTCCCCTTGTCTTCATATTGATCAGTCTGGACAATGCAGGACCCAATCCCTGGTTCTAGTGTAAACTATCTGGATGACGTATGGCCACTTAAGTACTGAACCTGTGGTAAACCATCCTTAATATGGATTTTAAAAGTCAACTTTTGCTCTAGATCTTCCCAGAACGAAGCTAAAAATATGTTTCCAATGTATCCCACTGTGCCATCTGCCACTGGCAGCAGTACAAATTGCCCCCTCTGAAGTCAGAATGATGGTCCCAGCCATGCGATCAATGCTGGGCTCATTTTCAGCCTCAGGGGGTGCAACTTGTGCTGCCACCATCAGCTGATGGCACAGAGGGACACATTGTAAACAACTGTCTCACATTGCTCTGGAGAGCCCAGTTAATGGGGGGACTTTGAGGTAGCTTCATGGCCATAATACACTGGAATATTCTGGCCTATGCGAACACAGCCCTGGTGTAGGTCATTATTTATGGCTTTGTAAACAATGTAAAAAGAAATGGGGGACTGAATGGCTGGGATTGTGGTGAGGACAAAGGTGGCCATGCTTAGGTGGAGGAAGGCAGACAGGCACCTGAGTGTTAACTATCGGAAAGGAATGCCAGCTGTTCTGCTGCCAGTGTAGAGGTAGTGGACACCTCTGTGCATCTGTTAAGAGAAAGAACCAACTAACTGCAGCTCAGTTTAACATCCCACTAGTATTCTGGCCAGAGAATGTATGTTGGGGCTGAGTGCATCTCTGACACTCCTCCCTTGCCTTCCCCACATCAACCAACAGTTTTAGCACAATGATTCTGGATGTCAGGATCCTGAAAGAAGGAATTCTGTCTCAGCATTGTTTAAGAAAACTAAGAAAATAAGAAAGAATCAAATTAAAATGCACCGTTACTCTCAGATCTTCTGAAAAGTTCCTTTTTTGGACTACAACTCCCAAAGGCCTCTAGCCACCAAGGTCTCTGATTATTCTCTTATAAGCAATGGTATTAACATTAAGAAGATAAATTGTTCTCACCTTCCAATCGGACTACATCTGGGCAGTAAAAATGAATCAGGGCAGCTAAAGCACAGCCATCTGTACCGTCCTTCAGCAGATTTTCCACCAGTGGAATACAGGGCAGCTGCTTAAGCAGAGCTTGTTCCTTCCTGTATCGAGCCTGTCGTGTAAAAAGAGGAGGGGTAAGTCCTAACAGACACACATTCAGAAACATATGAAACATATGCAAGAACAGATTTAAACTGCAGATTTTAAAAATTCCATAGCATGAGGAGATTGAGAGAGAGAGATTGCTTCCAAATCAGACATTTTTTATTATTATTTCTATACAGATTTAGACACAGAAGCAAAACATAGCTTCCTGTTAAAAGGAAAACCCACCACCAACTCCCTTTGGAACTATGCCAGTTTTTAATCAGGCACACATAGAACTATATGTATTTTAATTTCAACCAGTTGAAAACAAGCTCTATTTTAATCCATCAATATGGAATCAACAATCACACAGTACTCAAGAAAGTAAAGAACAACGCCAAGCTTCCAAGGAAATAAGCAATTAGGAAAATGGAAGGAAAAATGGTTGTGACTCAACAACTACTGCCTAAACTAAAGAAAAATGACACTAGTTCCTACCACCACCTGAGATGATAAACTACTGATCATCTTCTTTGCATGTTGTGAGTTCAGGAAACTCGCCTGTTCATTCACTATTACTGTATATATAATACCATTTACAATAGTAAATTTTGACAGATATATCAAATGCTGGAGGAATGGCAGATAGCAACAGCAGAATTAAATCCTCCCCTTCCCAGTTCAGCCCACTTTGCACCCCCAAAATCAGCTCTAGAGAGCTGGAAAACCCTCTGGAGACTGGTTTTCAGAAAGTGGAAAGGGCTGCTGTGGGGAGGGAGAGAAAGTTCTGTTTAAACCACTAGCAGATTGCTGGGCTTAAAGTAATGTTTCTTTTTATTTTTTGAAATGCAATGTTTAATTCAAAATGAAATTAGATGTTTCCAGTCTCTTCCTTAGGCCCATATTGGAAGAAAGGGGGAGAGAGGAGAGGTGTTTGTCTTCAGGGTTGCTAGTCCTCCCTCCCCTTCATGATGTTTAAATTGGGACACTGCAGAATCCCTAACATATATTTATTAAATATACCATTAACAGCATCCCAGTTTTTGAATAAAACTCTCTGTCAGATAGTACAATCTAGTAAAATACAAAATATTGAACTAAAACATGTGAAAAGGGATACTTGATGGCTATCAATGTCTAAATAATTCCCCTTTGTCAGACTGACTTTTTTATTTGGGGGGGGCACAATGTTCCCATCTATTTCACAAGCACAGCAATATATGCCCACAATATTGTATTTGGTCATTCAAGTTCTCCTTGGACTAAGAAGGCTAATACATGCTTCCTTCTCAAAAACCTCCTAGCTGGGCTTTTTGACTTCTTTATTTTAGCTGTTGTTACCAGACTTTGGAAGTCTAAAGAAGTCTAACATTATATCTGAACTTTCTCCTACACATTAAATGGAATTGGAAAGACCCTTTATCAGTTGTCCAAACCCAACATCATTCAACTTCTTTCCCTCAAGATAATAAATAATAATAATAAGTGTGACATCGTCCATTACTCTTGTTAGACAATTTGTAGTTCTCCAGATGTTGTTAGATTACAACTCCCATCAGCCCTAGCTAGGATAGTCAAAACAGCACTGGTGGATTTGCAATCCAATAACATTCTGAGGGACAGAAGCTTCTCACCCCTCCTACCAGTGTTGAAACACATCTGCATTTAATTTGGGTTATTTCGACTTACAAAGTTGTAGTAAGCAAAAGAAAAAGAAAAAATGGCATGAGAGACATTCTGAATTATAGAAAAGAATAGGAAAGAGATAAAATTTAAAGGAAGATCACAGTAGGGATGTAATTTTTACTAATTTTGTTCTTGAAGGAAGAAATAAGTAGTTTTAGCAAATTTCTTCCCACAACAAAAAAGTCATTGAAAATTCCAAAGTCATTGAAGACTTTTTGCAGTTTGGTACTAATTCTGCACAAAATGTACACACAGTTTTTTTGCTGTGTGAAAATAGCATTTTTTTCTGCAGAAAATGCTATAGTTGGGGAGTTATTTGTGTAAATTAAGTCCTGAACTGTAAAGATTTTCATCACTTTGAGTTTGTCCTGGTCACAGTTTCTGACACTCAGTTCAGTTCATTTTTATTACGGTCACAGACCAGCACCAGTAAAAAGTGGATACAAAATAAAAGAAGAAAAAACAACGTAAAAACACAGGCTGACACTCAAGAAACATGTTTTTAACCATTTCTTAAAATATTTTAAAATATTATTTCCATCCCTGGATCAAAGACCTACTCTAACAAAGATTACATTGAAAAAAGAAAATGAAGAATATAATCATTTGTACATCATAGTAACTAACAATATTGTCAAGACTAATCTACTCCTCCTTTTACTTTAAACTACAATGTGGGCATATATTTCTATTACACAGACATCAATTGCTCACTATGAAAGCTGGTGAACTGCAAAACATAGAACCCCAATATGTATTTGTGGATACACCTTTTTAAAACAATACATCAGTAACTCAGAACTACAGTACATGATCTGAAGAAGGCTAAACCAACCCCAAAGTATGTTTCTGATTTGCTACCCTGTTCACCAATACCAGGCATATATCTGCTTTAACCACTAGGGGAAAAAACCTGGTTTATCCACTGGAAAAAATTAAGATGACACCAGGCCAGGGGTCTTCTTTTTATCTCCTCTCCCTCATCCAAATAAAGTTTACTAAATGCAAAGATCTAGTAAGCTTTTGGTTCTGATATTTAAAGTGCTGCACTTTAAACTCCTCCAGTATTTGGAAGCTCAGCTAACACAGTATGTACCATCTAGAAATTTAAGAGCTGCAGACAAAGGGTTATTGGTGGTTTCATCAACACATATGGCTCTGTCAAGTCTGCAAGCTTTTAAGGATCTGACTTCGCATTTATGGAACAGTCTTCCTTTACACCTCCAGCAAGAGGAAGACCTTACCCGCTTTTGTAAAGGGTTGAAGACCTTCCTCTTCAATTCACCGGATTGAATTGCTGAGCGTCTTAAGGGGCCTGAGATGGATAGCAACTGGATTTTGTTTGTTTTTGCTTTTAGCATATTAGTATATTATTTTAGGAATTTATGATTTTATGGTGTTTTGTTTTATCATTCATTTTTGTTTGTATATGTTCTAATGTACCACTGTTTGGTGAAAAAGGTGTTATAAATAAACATCATTATTTTTATTATTAAACTGTATTAAATGCAAGGATCTATTAGATGCAAAACTAATAAAACTAGATAAATGCGAAGTTTTACTAGTTTTAAAAGAAATTCCTCAGGATTTTCTCACTAAAACTTAGGCCCTGTACAAAAGGGCAGGAAGGAGCGGTGAGATGCCATCCCTTTCTGTCCCAGATTGGTGCTGCGACACCGATCCGGCCTCCACAGAGAACAAAAAGGAGTCAGTTTCCCGGCCTTTTTGTGCCTGCGAAAAGGCACCACAGACGCTGCCAGGCAGATTGATCATGCCCCTTTGGTGCAGCATTGTTTGGGCACTGCACCAAAGGAATGTCCTCATTGTGCGTGCTGTCTGAACGGCTGCACGCCAAGATGGTGCCTGGGCAGTGCTTTTTGCCTATCTGTACTGCATGGATGGTAAACTACCCTTTGTGTTCTTACCTCCCCTTCAGATTTTAGGAAAATATATCCAATGCTTCCTATTTTTACTTTAAGACAAGGCATTCAGGCAGAAAGCACACTGTTTTTAAGGGAAAATTATACTCCTGGAATCATAATTTCCCTCTTGCTTTGTTCTAAGCAAAAATGTTGAGTTTTGGACAACTGGAGGTAGCAATAAAGGAATCTGAGTGAATAGTCCCCAAAACCGGTTGAAGTTTCCTATCCTTGCTTTATATGGACTCACCATATAGGTACTGTTCTATCAGTGGATAAATCATTAGCTAACAGGATAATTGTAAACCTAAAGATATTGATCATTATGTGTAACACGAATTGGTTTTTTTTAACTTTTACTTTTTATCACTGCCTCAAACACTTAACTAGTATATACGGTACAATTCTATTTATTAAATTATTAACAAAACTATTTATTTGGAATACATAAATGAGTTCTGTACCACATATAGTACAACTTGAGTATGTCTTATCTGAAATGCTTGGGAACATAATCTACAGCGCTTGAGCAGAGCAGTGGAGGGATAGGAATGCTTGGAGATGTCTCAACCATGGGGATACCATGAGTTGGGTTTGACTCGAGGGTAGTTAAAAACAATAACACATGAGTTATTCCTATTTGTATTAAATAGGGATTTGCCTGTGAGTATTGCTACAGACATATTATGCCCTGGTTAAACCCCCTTCAAATGAATTCCACATTACACATACTAAATGCACACTTAGATTGCACATATTATATGCACACACTTATGCATGCATACACATTAACAATATAATATGTCAGCTAATTTGGACTTCATCAGAATGCAAACTACAGTGCTCCAGATTATCATAAGAGACCTCTGGACAGGAATCTACTGAAAAGTATGGAAGGAGGAAAGAAGAGAGATGTAAATGATTCACTAGACAAGCATGACATGGGCAGACCCATTGAGAAAAAATAACTGCATTGAAGTGAAGCGTTTGAGAAAACTTACAGGAACCAGCTTCCAAAACCATTTGGAGGGAGACTTCAGAGGAAGCAGCAGGGAGGAAACAGAGCAAAAATCAAAGTAAAAGTAAGCATTTTGACCAATTTTCTTCCTTCATGGTATTTTTGGTTTTATGCAAAATTATATTTAATTGCATTGTGTTAATACTTCCACCATGTTCATTCATTACAAAGACGTTGTTAATATGAGGATGTTGTGAAAAGAATGACTTATATTTTGCACTTTCCAGCATATTTTAACAGAATAATTATCACTCAGAGATAAAATTTACATAATCACTGTCTTTTATTACCAAAATAGCAACACTGTTATTTCTAATCATTTTCTAAGTTAGTAATTAACTGAATATTAGAATTAATAAGATTAGGTAATCTAAGGTCCAAAACTGCAGAAGCAATCCAGTTTGAGACCACTTTAACTGCCCTGGTTCATTTCTAGGGAATTCTGGGAATTGTAGTTTGCTTGTGGCACCAGAGCTGTCTGACAGAGAAGGCTAAATGTCTCACAAAACTGCAGTTCCCAGAATTCCCTAGCATTGAGCCAGGGCAGTTAAAGTTGTCTCAAACTGGATTATTTCTGCATTGTGTTTCAGACATAACTGAAGTAACAGAAAGAAGGAGTAATGTAGAATCACGACATTGCATGCAGCTATGCACACCTTTTATAGCAGTTCCTGATCAACAAAACTGTAATTATTCAATCTAATGCCAGAAATACACATTCATTAACCTATTAAATGCACTTTTAATGAACACATTGAAAATGACGAAGATAAATCTTTCATTTTTAATGAAGAGTTTCTCACTAGTAGTTTGCAATAACAAAATACCACCCTAAACCACACTCTGGGCAACAATATGAAATGTGGTAAAGAACATTTGTACTAAACCTGTGGAGAGGAACCAGTTACACTCCGGATGTTGCTGAGCTATACCTCCCATCACCCGAGCACTAGCTGGACCCAATGTGAGCCAGCTGGGCCCGATGTGAGCTGGAACCCATCTTAAGCATGAAGCCCCCCCCCCCCCATCCTGTACTAAACTTTCAGAATAAGCACTGGTAGTAGAAGCTGTACAATATCAGCCATTGTCACCAGCCCTGTAAGGAATCTATTATGTCTGGATGCAAGACTTTGACATGTTTCAGAACCTTTGCTCTCATTATACATCCAGGCTATGACAAACGTGACATATCAGGTAGGGATCACTTCAAAGTATTCCTTGCCTAAGAATAAAATTCATGAGGTTGCCATAAGTCAACAGGTAACTTGTAGGCATAAACATATGCACACAGAAGGATCATGTACCCAGAATTAAGGTTCATCAGCACATCTTATGGGCACCAGGTTGAGACACTCTTATGAATGCAACAAAGACAATGGCTTCATAGTACACTACAGTCGGTCCTTCTTATACACGGATTTTTTATACACGGATTTAAGCATACACGGTTTGAAAATGTTCCAAAAAAGTATAAATTTACCTTGATGTTCCATTTTTTATTAGGGACACCATTTTGCTATGTCATTATACTTAATGGGACTTGAGCATACACGGATTTTGTTATACACGGGGATCTTGGAACCAAACCCCAGCGTATAACAATGATTCACTGTACATATATTAATACAAGAGTCCTCACTACTGTGACAAAATGAATCTTCTTACCCAAGGAACTGACTTTGGGTAAGAAGATTTATGACTTTCACATGTCAGCACTAACTCACTAATGTAAAGATCTGAAAAACCTATACTTCTGGACCAGCCCTTTGAAAATTTAGGACAAGGGATATGATTTGGATCCTTCTGGGTTCTAGTACATTCCATCCCATTCCCGCAACTGTGTATATATGCTTTATACCCAAGCATTTATTATCACTTTGTGAGCATTTAAAGAAGTAGGTTTATATAGACAAAAGCTCATGTAAAAATAATATCAGGTATCTTAAAGCTGCTGCTACATTACTTTTTCCTCTTCCCCACCCTTCCTCTTTCATATGGCACCATGGGACTCCTTTCTCTGCAAACTCCAAAGGCTGGTGGAGAATGCCATTTAAATTATAGGGTTTGAGAAGGAATTGTGTTGCTGTGTGTCTTCATATAATTTCTGACTTATGGCAGCCCTGAAGTGAACCTATCACAGAATTTGCATAGATATAAAAATGGTCATTGCTATTTCCTTTGTCAAATTTTTTAGCAACTATGGGGGAACATCAACAATACTGACACTGGTGCTAAGCTATTCATAATTGAAATAATCAAAGTAATAACCAACACTGTTTTATGGTGGACTATCTGCTTTCAGATTACCACAGAAAGCATGTTTGAAGTTTTTTTCCACACTGAGCAGAGATAAGAAGTTGTAACTCCAGATGAAGGTTAAATGCATAATAAATAACAGTATGTGTATTTATGTGCAAGGAAGGGGGAGGAATAAACTGATGTGATTTAGTCCACTAGTATTCCTTACTCTGACCCAATTCTAAGTTAGTTAATTACAATCTCCAATGAAGCAAATAATTTAGTTCCCCTGGACAAAATAGCAAACCAATGGGGGGGAAGGGGCAAAAAGGGAGAGCAAAGTCATCAGAAGTGACAGCTGTAATTATGTGCCTATGTCAGCAACTTCAGGAGAAACTAGTGCAGAAAAATATTTCTAATGGATATTCCCAGCTGCAAATGGCACAACATAGGAGACAGCAAGGAAGCAGGGAACATAGCATACTTTGTTATGGACTACAACGAACTGGATATTTTTTTTTTTAGGTGGGGTAACAAAAGAATAGAGTTCTCTTAAGGCTGAAGATTTTTTCAAACTAGCAGCATAGTGCAATCTGAAGGCAATAGATATTGCCAATCAGTGCTAAGTAGATATTAGACACTTGGACTAACAGTAGCACAGAGAACACAGTCTATTGTCAACATTAGGGATAAGGGCTTGTGAAGAGATAGTACACTAATGTTTGGTATTTACAATAGCTGCTGTCATTTTCATATTTGCACTGTGACTAGGCAATCATAACTCATTGTAATAAATTAAATTTTGCTTCACTTGCTATTTCAGAGATAACTTTTTGCACCACTCCCCACAAACAGATTCTTCTCCATTTCCAAGGAATTTACTGATTTAATTAAAAGAACAATTTTTCTACCCAAAACTAGGGAAGCCATGGTACAACTACAATTATGTAAAAATATAGCTGGGCAACTACATTAGTAAGCAGCTGGCACCAGGAAACAATAAATCTATACCACACTGCAATCCCAACAAAATATTCTGAGAGGAAGATAAAGTTCCTGATGGCAAAATATGACCTCTATGCTCATTAATTTTTAGTATACTATGATAACAATATGATAGAATATTGTACTGATGGAATACAAGCTGATGCAAGATTCTCCAGTTCAGTCCATCTTGTTTGGAATAGCGTGAGAAGAGTTTTCCTTTAGTGGCAGGTTCACAATGACATAATCAGTAGGCTCAGATGTATTACTGTATATTGCTCTTAATACTCAATATTCTACTAGGATTAAGGCAACACACTCAATAGAGCCCTTGCTGAACTTGGAAAAAATGTTACGTTTTTGGACTTCAACACCAGAATCTCATAACCAACTTAGCCTCTGGTCATATAGCTAGATGGATTCTGGGAGCTTAAGTTCAAAAGAATAAATTTTGCCAAGCTCTGATTTTTACCACACCACAAAAACAAAGGAAGATTTCCTTCTTCTATAATGTTTTCAATAAAATGAAACTGGATGCTAACCCCTCCCCCCGCAAAAAAACCCCTCCAAAAATGTCCTTATATACCTTATTATCATAATGGGGCAAGGCATATCAAAGAGGTTTGGCTTTAAGGTTCTATTAGAGAACAAATTTACATCCTTCAGGAAAGAAAGTGCTTACTTGCAGTTGTTCTGGATGTTTCTTAAATCTATTTCCTCTATACATACCTTTTGACCACCTGGAGTTTCTACACTATGATGCTCTTTGAGTTTTTGCTCCTGTTCCATGATGTCTTTTAAGTGTTCATTCACCTAAAATATCAAATGAAATAGCCTTAAAAGAGTTTTGGAAGTAGCAGCCAAATGAGTAAGTTATAATTTTCTGTAGAGATTTTACAATATAATTTTATTATGCCATATATCAAGGATAATTTCAATACCATTATATTATGCAATATATTATCATGCAACATGTCAAGAATATCAAGAAAATGCAATCGTTTATGAAGAATATGCAATATATCAATAAGAATTTCAAGCACTAGGAGATGGATTTCATTAAAATGTATATATTGTACAACATAACAAATTTCAAGGTCTCTCTCTCTCTCTCTTTCTTTTTGAAGTTTTAGCAAAATCTTACAAGAGAAACAGGGTTAACCTTTGAGAGCTGATTAGTCCCTGCATCCCTCAGAAAAGGTTCTTCTAGCCTACTATAGTCAATTAGATCATCTAAAATGATGTTATCTTTATCATATTGCCTTTGTATGATGCCAGACAATGAAAAGCATTCTTGGTGGCTGTGTTGCATGTGAAACTCCTGCTGTAGGTACCGCTGTTTGGAGAGATTAATATGTATCTATTTATTGGTTCTGATTTGCTATTTTGATATCAGTTACCACCCACAGCCTTGAGAATTAGGTAGAACAAACATGAATATGTGCATGTGTGTAATAGGTCCATCTGTGAATTGTAAAACCAGCACACTTTAAATTCAGAGAAACACTGGTGTGGCATGAGTAAATGCTAATAACTACCAATTGATGCAAAAGGAAATTATAAGGTGTCTAACTAGGTTCCTTCCAGTATTTTACACCATGTGCAGCATTCCACATTATTAGTCACCACATAGTAATGCCTAGTGACCATGAGGAGACCCAACCTTCCTCCTAGTCTCAGAAACAGACAGGTATTCAGTGATACACAGATCATTACCTCACTCTTGACTTCACTGGAGAAACAGCAGAATGTCATGAACAAGAGGACAGCAATGGCAGCTGATGGTTTCCTTGTCAGTGAGGAGTGAATCTGCTCCAGGTTTTGTTTGAACTTCAAAAGATCTATCCAAGGTGCTGAACATTATCCCCCAAATACGTTCATCACCTTTAAAGTGAATCCACCACTCAAATGATATAGGAGCCAAACATTATCATGAGAGGAGAGGAAGGATCCTGTTGTTTTGGTGTGTCTTACAAGGGCCAAATATTATGTGGCAATGACACAGTAGCTGTATTCAGATGCCAAAAAAATCCAAATCCTCATGAATTCTGGGATATGGAGAATCACTCCTATTAAGAGAAGTAACAGCAAACCCTACCATTGACTTTCTGACCAAGGTTTATTGTGATGGCCAAACCCAGCACTTTGGCTTTCTTTTCCCCAGGCAAGCCATAGTCATTAACCAAGAACTAAACCATGATTTTATAACTCTGGCTTGTTTAGAAAAAGATCGACTATAGTGCCCGGTCTGGCTGTCACAAATGAACTTTGAAGGTCACCTGGTCCATGGTATGCTTACTATTTTCCACTTGCACCAAGAGCAATTAGGCAGCATGCCTCAGTCATAATTCTAGTTTACTGTGGCATTTAAATATGACTATTGTGTATCTGGTAGCAGGGCAATCACTGTTCCACAAGAATCTTAAAATAACTAGATTCTCTGGAATAACAGCAACATTAGCTTTCTCTTAAGAAATTATAGGTTCAACATGTGAGAACATAACTTGCTCTCCATCTAAAAACTGATTTTAGTGACCTTCTGTAGTACCTGAGTTACATAACTGCCTTGGGGGGGGGGGAGAATCACAATAAATGTAAAGGGTATTTGTAGCAGATCCTACCTTATTTATCCAGAACATGACAGCATCTTCTATGTCATAGGGTAGGTCTGTGGCTTGGAAGAAAGAGGAATACTGGTGTACACATGCAATCACCTTTTCCACACTGATCATTTCCACAGTATATGCCATCATCAGGGTGTCAATCATAGCCAAATGAGCACTCTGGAAAGAGAGGTTGTTATGGGTATGTTGAGACTGCTTGCCTGAAAAAATTAAGCCATCATTTTCATTTCCTTAAACAACTGTATGTCTGAAGCAGGTTACATGTTTCGTATACATAAAAGACCACAAAAAACAACATTTTCCCCATGGGTAAAACTGAAAAATTCTTTTAATTGCAACAGGAAGCAATAACTCCACCTTAAATGGTTCACTAAAGAGCACTTGTAGGAATCTCCCACCTGTGGTTACCTATGGAAGAAAATGGTTGGTAGTAGTAAAACTTTGTCCTTAGCATTAAAATGCAAATTTGAATATTAAGAAGTACTCAGTAATCCTGCAAGAATGCTAGTAATATTTAGCTCTGTATTATTATTCAAATATTGCAGAATATTGGAGACAATATGTTACGGCATATTACTAAATTTATAATAAAAGAAAGATCTGAATGAGATGCCTTTGTATAGTTTTCTTAATGACCCAGAGGAAACTAGAAGAAGCAACTGGACTTTAAGCTGGACAATGCAAGTTCAAATACAATGGGAATAGGTAAAAATCCAAAATAATTGTAGAGTCCAATTGTACACCTACAATTCTGTAGTTTAAGATACAAGCAAACAGTTCACTATCATAAACAGACACAAAGGTGTTTCTTCTCAATGATTAAATCTCTAGTATTTATGAGCCATCCCCTCTCCTACATCTACACAAAGTGAAATAAAATTAAAAGATCAGTTCAAGATTGTAATGAAGGTTTTAACATAATTGGTCATAACAAAAAGCATCTCAAGAACTCTGTAATATTAAAACCATAAAACCCACAGGCTCAGCAAATACTACATGCAGCAGTAAAAACAACAAGAAAAGCACACATATGAAAAAGAGTAACAACAAAAGCAGACAACACAGCAGACAAATGCAAGGGAGCCTTATGCTCTGCAGATGTTGTGGACTAGATAATCTCCTCCACTGGCCAAGCTTGATGAAGGCTCTGGGAACAGAAACCCAAAATATCAGGAGAGCAAAACGTTCCACAACCCTGCAGTTGAACAGCAGGCCTTACTTTCTTTTTTTCAGTTGTAGGAAGCTTTTGACTGTATACAAAGCTTTGAAAATGTGGCCCTTCCCCTTCCAGTCCCAAAAGTAAAGTCCTTTTTATCACTTCATGAGCCTACATACCCACCTTGAATCTCATTGTGGGAGAAAAGCAGGATATAAATCCCCAAAATAAATAAATAAAATAAATAACTATTATACGCATGCAGTCTTTTAGAAAACCTGTGAGAAAAATTATAGTACAAGGGGCAGGGCATTAGCCTTTCTCCCCACTTTAAATTTTTATAGATTTTGGCTTCTAAATAGTGAATTTGGAAGTGTAATAAAAATGTAGTAATAATACCAAGCTGCAATTGGATCTTTTCTAGTTAAAGTTGATCTGTCAAATAATCTCTAACATAATCTGTAATTACTGCTCACTTTGTGTGAATTCTAAAAGCTTCAGCCATGCTGGCGATTTAGGTCTGCGTGGTAAGAAGCTTATTGAGTCCTGAAGTACAATTATTCTCAAGCACCCTGGCTAATGCTTCCTCTGTTTGCCTCGTGTTATTCGGGAATTAGGTGGCTTTGTGCAGAAGAATCTTGTTTAAATAATTCAAACATTATTTTAAAAATAATCATCTTCCCAGGTCTTCTTACTCAGAATATAGGTATTTAATTTACATTTAAAAATATTAATATATTTGCTTTGAAGTCACAACTTCAAAACAAGGCAAAATTCATCTAGTTAAGACAATCCAAGTTCATCTAGTTGAGGCAATCCAAGTTCTTCTGTATACAAGAGGGATCACAGAACATGAACTATGGCTGGCAGGTTACCATTAAGCAAAATATTTACTGGAGAGTTAGCCATCAATAATTTTTAAAACACTGTTTCTACTAAATCTGAATTACGCACGTTTTTATTTGCTCAACATTAAAAATGTGATTTTATTAAAAACGGTGCCACTGTAAGTCAGGTATGTGAATTACATTTTTCACCATATCATTTTATCTGGAATCATAGAATCATTAAGCTGGAAGGGATCTCATGGTTCATCTAGTTTAATCCCTTGCTCAATGTAGGATTTCCAGCTAAAGCATCCTCAGCAGATAGCTTTCAGTCTCTTTTTGGAGATGTCCAGAGAAGGACATGAGACCTTAGTATCTCTGAGGAAATTGGTTCCACTGTTGAAATAATCTAATTGTTGAGAAGTTCATTCTAATGTTCAATGGAAATCTACTCTCCTGTAACTTCAAACCATTAGACATGGTCCTATCCTCTGGGACAGCAGAGGACAGCCCTTGAAAAATTTAAAGAGTGCAATCCTGTCACTCACCCTTCAGTCTTCTCTTCACCAAACTGATCATGGCTAGCTCCTTCAATCTTTCCTCACACGTTTTGTCCTCCATACTTTTCTTGTCATCCTTGTTGCCTTTCCCTGAACCTGCTCCAACTTGCCTATATCCTTAAAATGAGGTACCCAGACCTGAATGCAGTAATCCAGATGAAGGCTGACTGGCACATTTAGAAGGACTACTACTTCCCTTGTCTTGAAAACTATGCTTGTACTAATGCAGGCTAAAATAGCATTCACCTTCTTTGCTGGCTCATCATTAAATGACCTTTATTAAAGTTTTGCATTTCTATGTACATTCTCACACTGTCTGACTCAAATCTACAAAAGCTCATGCTTTCTTTCAGTTAGTCTCAAAAATGCTACAAGATCTCTTGGCATACTAATTTTCCAGACTAAAACATCTATCCTTTGAATTCTGCTACTGGCTCATGTTCAACTTTTGATTAACAATAATTCCATAATCTTTTTCGCATGTAGTACTGCTGAGCCATGTACCCATCCTATGCCTGTGCATTTGGCTTTTGTGTCCTAAATATAAAATGCTGAATTTGTCTCTATTCTATTAAATTTCATTAATTTCTGCCCAATTTTCTACTTTATCTAGGTCCTTCTGTTCATATCTTCCAATGTGTTAGCCACCCCCCCCCCCAGTTCTGTGTCACCTGCAAACTTAATATTTCCCTAAATAACATACCTGAAGATATTATAAGATATTACAAAGTCTGACCCCAAAATATTCCTCAACGAGTCCAGAAGAATACAAATGCAAATTATGTCTACATTAGAAATACAGTGCACCCTTTTTTTTATGCGGGGGATCCGTTCTGGACCCCCACCCCGTAAAACAAAAAATGCATATGCTTGAGCCCCATTGCAAGTAATGGGGCTCATGCTCGTGGCGGCACGTGGTGCCAGTGAACAGCGCCGGAAGAAGCAATGCTGCTTTCAGCGTATACTGAAAGCAGCGTATAATGCGACCGTGTATGAGGCAGACGCACTGTAACGGGTTTCTTGGTTACAGGACAGCTAAACTTCACAGGATCTGGCACTTAACTGTTGTTGGTACTTGATTCTGCCACAGATTCTGCTGAGTACCTGAAGCTTAAGAAGTGTGAGGTAGAAATTCAACCTGTGCAACACAAAGCTTGTCTAAACAGAGGTACCATGGAATAAGAAACTAGAATGACCCAATGAACAGGAACAAGGCACTCAGCCTACAACAGCTTGGTCATAAAAATCATGGTGACATTACCCCCCACCACCACCTCCCAGTGGGCATGGGGGGATTTTAGCCAAGAAGGTTTTAATTTGGGCACAGTGTATTACACTGTAGTGTGTGTGACCCTCCTAGGTCCAGCTGAGAGCCAAGAAGAGCCCCAACCTCTGGCAGTTCACATCCCAGCTCTAGTTGGAGATGACTGATCACATCATGACTAAATATGGTACGCATATAACCCTTTGGGATGCTTAGTGGTTAAGATGCCAATTCTGATGATCGTACAATCAGAAGGTTGGCAGTTCGAAGCCCAAGTTCTGCATGGTGGGGTGAGCTCCTCTCACTAGTCCCAGCTTCTGCCAATCCAGCAGTTCGAAAGCATACAATTGCAAGTAGATAAATAGGTACCACTTTGGTGAGAAGGTAACAGCATTTGGTGCAGTCATGCTGGCCACATGACCATCAGAACAGTCGGCTTAGTAACGGAGATGAGCACCTTCTTCTACAGTCAGTCACAATTAGACATTCATGACCTTTATAACCCTTTGAACAAATAAGCTGCATTCTCCACATGGTAGCAACCTGTAACTGCATTTTCCCTAAAATCCAGGCAAGAAGTGATGTAGTCCTCCTTACCCAATGGCAGGTCAACACAGATGTCAAGTTTATTAAATGGTTACATACACACCACAATTCATCTTCTGTTTTGCTTCATTGAATGCTTTGTCTCCAGAATAGAGCAAGTGGGAAGGGGAAGGAGGGCACAATATTTTATAAAGTGAAGAGTATAAAAACACCAGGTTCTTATTTTCTTGAGAATTCAAGACATAAAAGGATATATTTCCTTGACGTTATGGTTCCAGATACAACTATGGCTAGATGAGAAGATGAACACAGAGAAAACATCACAAAGCTTGTCTTCCCTACATTTCTACCAAACCTCCTTTGAAAGTGAAATAAGGGACTTTTTCCCCCCCCTCAAAAAAAAGGTGACCGCAAAGGACATTATGAAATGTCATGAAATTAACTAAACACTGCATTCAAATACTCAGTAGTTCACTTTTACAAGTGTACAAAAGCACACATAAATATGGGAAACCTCAATAACAGTTCACTTCTAAACATGGCATGGAATTTTAGCTGTACAAAGCCATGATTATGTGCACATTAAATGATCTGTACTTATAAGCAAGACAGCTGTATGGATAAATGCCTATGCATGCATTTTGTTATAAAAGACTTCCTTTAGGCAATGTTTGTTCTTGAAGGTCAAGCTCAAGGCAAGGCAGAGAAAACTGGGAGGTGTAGATAATGCTGCACCTAGCATAATGTGAAAGCCAGTCACTTTACCGCAAAAGATGCATAATAATGTTACACAGAGAGGGAGGACATCCACAATTTCTACATTCTGAATGGGGGAGGAAATGTTTGCACTACAAAAAGGCATTACAGAAAAGGGTATGATAATTATTCTAATAAATAGGGCCACTATTTCTATTATCTGTTTGATATTCTGCCTGCAGTCTTCCACTGCAACAAAAACACAGCATAGTGCAAATTACAAAGGAATATACATTGGAAGATGTTGCATACCTCATTCATCAATTAAAAAACATTTCTCACATGAGGTTAATTGCAGAATTCTTCATGATCCTGGTGAAATGTTGAGATGATTTCTATGTAGCAAGAATGATATCTGCTATTATTTAGCACATTGGGCTATTTTGTATAAATAATGTAATAAAATAGGTGTGTATACTGTATATGTACAGTATGTGTGTATAACACACACACACCCTATGTCATTGATACAGTCAACACCACTCTTTCCTTTAAAGCATACTACGTATTTCTGGATCTTGAATGCAATGTCTAATTTAGAATTGGATTCCCTAGACTTTTAAGTGCCAGCAGTTTATTCCATAGATGCAGAGTTCTAAGGATATCAGAAAAGTATCTGCTATATGTACATCTCTTATCATATACCAGAGTGATCTCTAAAGAAATTACTTCACAAATTGGCAGGCTTGCTTTCCACCTTGGAAGCCTATTACCATGGAAACTAAATGGTTCTTAAGTAACTTTACTAATGGTAAGTACTGGTGGTATTTTTCCTTTCCTTTTTTTGGAATACTGGGGGAAACTACAGTATGGTGAAATTTTATTTTTGTTACTATATGGATTTTCATCAGATGATATAAGTATGACTCATCCACACTTTAAAATAATCAAGGCACAGTAATGGATGGTGATACTTCCCCCCCTCCCAAAAAAACCTGAAACTGAAATGTGTGTCAATATTGAAAAGTACCATTAGAGAGTGTGTCTGTTATGCTACAACTGAATTCCACTTAGAAATGAATGCCTCACTGATGCTGTAGGTAGTACTTCTCTTACAGAAATACATTTCCCCCCTGTCTCTGAGAGTTGATGGTGCACATTCTGTACCAGAGAGGTTAAAACAAAAAGTGTTGGAGGGAGGAGGTTATATTTCATTACAGTACATAACAAAAATAATCCAGGATGTTGCTCACGTATTTCCCTCCACTTAAGCAGTCATTGCAACAGCAACAGAATGGGGACAAGGAAACCTAAGTTTAAATACGTACCCAGACATTTGGATCAACAGGTTGCCTTAGACGGGACACTGTTTCATAACCTAACTTAGTACCTCAATCTGGTAACCTCTGGATATTTTGCATTATAATTCTAGTAAACCCTGCTATTATGGCTAATGGCCCAGTAAGCCCTAGCCAGCACAATCTGGGCTGCATCTGCCCTGCAGAATTAATGCAATCTGACAGCACTTTAACCGCCACAGCTCCATCCTATGTAATCATAGAATTTGTAGTTTGTTCTCACACCAGAGCGCTCTGACAGAGAAGGCTAAATATCTCACAAAACTACAAATCTCTGAATTCCATCATATTGAGCCATGGCAAGTAAAGCAGTGTCAAACTGCATTGTTTCTGTAGTGGGGATGCAGTCTTGGTGTGAGGGAATGCAACCTGGAAAGCGCCAGATTGAGAAGACATACCTTATCTCAGAAGGCATGTCATGAGGATTTTTCTGTTTTGAATGGATAATTACATGCTTGCTGCGCTATCCTTTACAAAGAGAAACTGGGATATAAATGATCAGAATATTAGCAAGTCTCTCCCCCCCCACCCTTTGCATGGGCCCTTATCAAATGCACATATAGGTAACATTTCATCTCTAGTTTTGCATTTTTGATGTGCAATCTAAAATTTTCCCAAGCGCAGTTCTTGAAATGACAAAACCCAAAGACACTCAGGATTGCTTAATTAATGGCGCTGTTGTTTTTTCCTTAAGATTTATATATGTCAGTCTTCAGTGAAGGATGGTAGTGACATCCCAATCCTCATTTTAGACACCAATGGAACAACTAATTAATATTTGGTAGGAATGGGTCAAGAAGTCACATTACCTTCAAGAAAAATACTTAAAACCTGAAGAGTATTTATAATTGGGGGGAGGGGTGTGTGTCAATAAATAGCATGCTTAGTGTAGAGGATCTATGAACTTTGGTAATAGCTGCTAAAAACAACATCTTCAAAGTAGGATGTATTTGATTTAAATAACATTGAAGTACAGCACTTCAAATCACAGTTCAAACCACCAGTGAGAAAGATTCTACTTAATAATCGTTTCATTAGAAGTACATTTTTTGTTGTTAACTGTTGCTAAGTCAACTTTGGCCCGGTACAGATGGGCCTATGGGGCGCTATCATCACGTGCTAGGGGTTGGCCGAGGGCGCTCTGCCCACATGTGCCTCGACCCGAGCATGTGATGAGAGTGTCTAAATGGTGGCACCTTGTACAGATGGGCGCCGCCATTATGATGTAAGGGCTACGCAGCATCCACTGGTGCACTCGTTATGCTGCTACCACTTTTTGTGGGTTCTTTTTCCGCCAGCAGGAAACCGTGCGATTTGTCAGCTGCATTTCCCGCCCGGCCGAAAACTAGGTGCAGGCCTTTGACTTGTGGAGACTCTATGAATGAGAAACCTCCAAGCTACCCTATTATCTGCAGAGTTGTTCAGGTCTTGCAGACTAAGAACCTTGGTTTCCTTCATTGAGACTATCTATCTGGAATGTGGTCTTCCCCCACCCCACCCCCTTTTTTACTGCCATCTACTTTGTTAAGCATTATTGCCCTTTCTAGTGAGTAATGACTTCTCATTATATGTCTAAATTGTGACAATTTCAGTTTGGTCATCTTGGCTTCTAGGGAGAGTTTAGTCTTGATTTGTTCCAGGATGCCACAGCCCCAATCTGATGTTTTTCTGGGCCAAAAAGAATTGGCAAATGCCACCTCCTTTTAGCCCGGAAAAAGAGCATCCTTGCTATGGCACTTTTCACACTCCTTTCGGCATGCGGCATGCGAACGCCATGTCGTAGGAGTGCCATAATGCCGTCCCCCATGCAGTTAAATGGGTGGTGTGATGCTGGTTTGGGGGTGGTGTCAGGGCATGCTTCGTCCAAATGCCACCCCCCCCACACCACCCCCAAGCAATTTAGAATATTATAAAGGTGGAGAAGATAGTTTACAGTACATGAGTATTTCAGAACTGGCCTTAGATGAAAGAAACCAGTCAAATTCCAGGTAATGCTAAGATTTAAAAGCACAGTGTACCGTATGTCCTTCAACTTCCGTCAAGTGTCACATTTTACAGTGAACAGTACATTTAACTTCTCAGGACCTCTTTTTGAACTAAAGTTGTTGTTTAAAAACAAGATGTATCTATGTCCAATGTTGTGAGAGATATAAGTGTTAGACTTGGACTCCAAGAGACCAACAATTGAATCCCTGCTCAGCCATGGAAACCTATTGGGTAACCTTGGGTAGCCTAAGAGGAAGATAATGACAGAACTTCTCTGAACAAATCTTGTCAATCAAACCTTACAGTAGTGTTGTCATAAGTTGAAGTTTGATAGCACTTAACAAGAAAGTGAGCTATGTCCAATGTTGTACCCTAAACATTTTTCAGAGATTTGAAATTTCAACCAAAAAGTCTGTTTGCACAGTTTATCTTCTTCTTTTTTTCTGATTCACAAAATTATGGAACAAGCTAAGGCACCAGCTTTATAATTTCTTATGAGTTTTTAAAGAATAAATGCAAAAGGCTGAAGTCTCTTACATAAGGTCTGATCTCCTGCAACCCACAAAAAGTCACCTTGATGTTAGAAGAATAGAAATATGATATGGCTTGTATGCATAAATATATTTAATGAAACAAATGTTTAGAAGCCTTTGTCTAGAATGCTTGCTAGAATGGCACATTTAGAATGAGCACACGCTTTACATATTCCAAGAAAGCATAAGAACAACCACCAAGGGCATTTAATTGTTTCTAATAGGTTCTAAAGGGGTAAGGCAACAGTACCACACAGCAGGAAGTGATGAGATAGATTCTGTCAGATTCCGTTTTTTATAGGGAACCAGGTTAGGAGGTCTCAGCGGGACATTTCCCAGGCTGCTACTTAAAACAAACGTATTAGCGACATGAGTGAAATAGAGATGGACAGGTGAAAAATATACTTATCACACTGAAACTTGTGTCCCCTTTGGTCATTACTGTAACACTGGCTTGTCAGACTGATAAACTGCAGACTAACAGATTTACTAGAAAGCTGACCTGCACATTTCCATCTAGTGAATAAGAGGCTGTGACAGGCCAGCACAACTGGTGAGACAAAAGGGGAAGCCTATTAACTGGGGAAGAGTTCTGGCACTGAGATGCGATGGAAAGATTACATCAGTACACTGAGGCATCTTACCATTTTAAATAGTAATTAAGTATAAGCCACAATGAAGAACAAACAAACATACATCACTAGGAATCCGGGCAGGTTACAACAGTAAAAAAAGCATTCGAAATACAATAAAATACTAATCTCTTCCCAATCCCCTCCCCAATATTAAAACTACAATTAAACAATCAAAGTTTAAAAACAATAAAATGTTGTACAGCATTAAGTTAAAATTAAAAACAATTTGGTGGGCAGAGAGACATACATCACAAAATTGAGATTATATTGAGATCCCATATTTAATGGGACTTGAGCATCCATGGATTTTGTTATCCACGAGGATCCTGGAACCAAACCCCAGCAGATAACAAGGTCCCACTGTATGTGAAATCTAATTATTAAATGCAGAGGCATGCTTCCAAATGTCCTGGGTGTGGGTGTCTGTCTGCTACTGTACAGTTGTCATTCCAGCTTTTCTTGGACCCTAAACATTTCATTTTCTGCAAGGTTACTTGCTTCCTAAATTTATCCTAAAAACAACAAACAAACAAACAAACAAACATACATATATTCAACAAATAAAGCACAAATTTATGATTTTATTTTATTCCCAAAGAATAAAGAACTTGTGCTGTATATAACCAGAGGCCATATAGAAGCTCCCTGAGTCAGATTGAACATCTCCAAATGTTTGCTGTTGTTGTTTTTAATAGAGGATAAGACAGCAGGTGATAGAACAATTCTTCTCCTCCAAACCCCCAAGAAAGCCGTTGCTAGCAAGTGTAGACAATACTGGGCAAAAAGAATGAATTATCTGTTTCTGTATAATGCACCTTCATAAACATATATGTTCCATAGGAGTTCTGGGTTTGGTATTTCATTTGGCAACTGTGTTTATGGCTTTAATGTTATTGCGTGAAAGAAAAAAATGTGACAGTTTTGCACACTTGCTGAAACTGGTTGTGATTACCATTTAACAGCAACACTTATGACTAGTCAAGCATTTATTGAGTACACAAGACACTTGCTCCAACAGTTTTTATAGTGTTTTAAATCAGTTTTGTCTAATTCATAAGGTTTCATCTAATGTTTAATTCTAGCTTCTGTAATTTAGCTGTCTTGTCATTTATAGAGAAATTCTTTTTATCAATTTAATTCTGGCTTTAAGTGGTAATTTAGCAGAGATGTCCTAGTTAGGCAAAATAAAGTCCAACTAAATATTATTGGTAGATGCCCTCAGCAAAACACTTGGGATCTATTGCTGTATATAATAATTACAACATGCACTGAACTGTAGCTAATAGAATTCCACTTATATATAAGGTTCAGTGCTTACTGAAAATTTATTAGGCCTCACTAAACACAAAGGTCAACTATTCAGAAGATGATTTAACCTAAATCCATAATCTGCTGTGCATAAGCATGTCTAGATTTAAAAACCTGGAGAAACATGTTCAGACAGACACATTTATATTTAATACAGGTATATCATTCACCATGCAACATGAGATTAAGAATCCAATCCCAACAAGTGTTGCCCAGCAATGGCTTTTTCCAAAGCACTGCAGTGCACTGTTTATAAAACACTAAGCACTACATACATTTTTTTGAAGAACATGATCTTTGAACTTGTAGCTTTCACCCACTCAAAATCTCCATAATAAATTCTATCATACTATATCCTGTATCTCTAATGGCCTATCATATAGAGTAATTGTAAGTATTAGCAATACAGCATTTGCTATCTGTTGTGATGCCGAAATAAAGCTTTTCGAGCATTTTACTTGAAAAATATTTACTAAGTATTAATATGTCTGATTTCATATGGTAGGCGGAAGACATCAGAAACTTCTCCTTGCTTTGTGAAGTTGAAGGCTTTCATGGCTGGCATCCATAGTTTTTCATGGGTTTTTTTTGGGCTATGTGGTCATGTTCTATAAGAGTCTTATAGAACATGGCCATATAGCCCGAAAAGCCCACAAAAAACTATTCTCCTTGCTTATTTTAAACTAGCTGCAGTTGCATACAAATGAGAAACTATGGATAATTTAAACTGTACTGTAGTTTATTGGAACATGTTAAGAGTCAGAACCCACAGTTCTGATTGAATTGTATCAATAAACACTGCTGTCCTATTCATATTTACTTGGGAGTAAGTACAATTAAAAATGAAGTTCACTTTAAACTGTGCTACAAACAAGTCTCTTCTTTACTAGGTGTAAGGACAAACTGGGATTAATTTAAACCTGTAAGTGGGTGCTTCCAATCTCTTCCACTAGTACACACTGGATGGGAGAAGATAACACCACTATTTAGCATTATGTCAATAAGACTACTTAAATCTTGGGCTTAGGCCTAAATACCTTAAAGGTATATCAGATCCCACCTGATCGTGGAAGCTAAGCAGGATCAGCCCTGGTTTGTACTTGGACTGGAGACCACCAATGAATACCAGGTGCTATGGACTATATAGTTCAGAGGAAGGAACTAGCAAAATCATCTCTGAGTATTTCTTGCCTAAGAAAACCTCATGAAATCCATGGGGTCACCATAAGTTGACAGGGGCAGGCAAAGTTGTCTGTTCTGGTGGTTTATAACTCCCATCAGACCTAGACAGCATAGCCTCTGATGAGAAGTTATGGGTGTAATAAAATCCAAAAACATCTAGAGGTTCACCGTTGTCCCCCTAAAACAAGAGTGTGTGACTGGGATTGAGGAGAGCACATTTCAAATGTTTACTCAAGTATAAAATTCAGTTGCTGAATTTGGGCCATATATTCTCTCTTTTATTTCTGCAGGGTTTTTGCACACAAAACAACAGGGAAAGGCCAAGAAATATTCCACCTTGAGTTTCTTGGAAGACAACAAGAGACAAACCAGTCTGGCTGAGTTGAGAAAGCTGACAGGTCAATGATCAAAGGAAGTGTCTTTTTTGGTGTTGTATGCACCTTAAAAATAACCATAGGTAAAGTAATAAATTCTTCTACTGAGCTCACAGCAAATCCTGCCCACAGCCACCAGGCTTCACTGCTGGACCACCTATTCTAGGTTTTGAATTGACCTTAGTGGCTCAGTTCTGCAGTACCTACCCAAATAACAGGTTTTTTAAAAATCACTAAATCATTTTCTTTCAATAAAAACTGTGGAATGGAGAATTAAGACTGAAAGTTTTTGCCAGGAGCTAAAATAGGCCTTTTGAAATGGCTTGTTATATAATCAAACAATTCATATGAACATTTGCAAGGATATTTTTAAAATCCACAGGTCTAGGTATTTATTTCAGCTTGTGATGTGGAAGTGTTGTTGTAGGATATCAAAATTCATAAAGACATGTGTCCTTGTAGTTATTTATTCACTCTATTTTCCTATATTATTCCTCTATTCTCAATTCTAATACAGAATGATGCTTAAAAAATGCAGTTCATTTGGGAAGCTAAACATCAGGCATACAAACAGGAAAAACCCACTGTAATATTGTTAAATAAGATAACATTAATAAAAAGATAGCATTGCTCATTCTAATGTAATTGATGGGTAAGTGTGCAGTTCTCCTTTATCCGTTGCAGCCAAAGAAACATTACAAATAACTGAGAGAAGCCTGGGAGGAATTTTAGTTTGTATTCCACACTTACATCACCTTCTTCCAAGGAAGAAGCAAAGGCAGAAGGGAACGTCCAGTTCTATAAAGGTTTAAAATAGGACCTATTTTTAAAAACATTTCTTTTTTTAAAAAAGTCCCAAGAGCTAGCACCATATTTGTGCCCATTGCCTACAACTTCTTTCTTTCTTGGAAACTGATTGTGGACTGGCAGCCAATATAGCTTATGGAGTAGTACTGGGTTAAACTACATTTATTAGCAATTCAGGGAATGTAGATACATCTATATCTGTATCTATATCAAATGTAATTTAGCCCAGTACTACTCCACAAACTATTGGCTGCCAGTCTTTAATCAATTTCCAAGAGAGAAAGAAGTTGTAGACAATGGACACAAATTTGGTGCTAGTTCTTGGCACATGGCAGAAAGGACTCCTACCAGTTCTGGATATTAGATAACTTAAGAAATATTGGTTTAGTCTGCATATGTTAAAACGATGATATCCTCAAGAATAACACCTCTACCAGTTTTCATACCAGTCCACTTCAGAGATATTCTCAGAAGGCAGACACAATGAAAGCAATTTTATACTTCATTTATGGCATTTACATCCCTTTTTTCCCTTCAGTTAGCTCTAAGTGGTGTGTATACACTGTTCTCCTCCACCTTTTATATAGTCACAAGACTGTGAGGTAGTTGAGGCCAAAAACTAACAATTGGCTGAAACAGGACTTGAACCTGGATTTTCCTAATTCTAATCCCAAACTGACCACAACAATGTAATGGCAGTTATTTATACACTACAGTGTTTTTGGTGTTCGACGATGACTCTGGAGAACAGGGTTTGAATCCCCTGTCACCCTTGAAAACCCACTAGGTGACCTTGAGCAAGTCTCAGCTTCACAAGATACTGGCAAACCACTTCTGAACAAATCTTGGTAAGAAAACTTCATGATAGGTTCACCTTAGGGATGCCATAATTTGGAAATGACTTGAGGGTGCCCACATCCACACACCCCTTTCCCCAAACTGGAAACTCAAAATGGCTTACAAAGTAGAGAGAATTATAAATAAAACTCCCAATAAATGTTTCTGCAGATTTACACAATTCAAAGAAAAATGAGATCTGCAGCCTGTTAAAATTGTGCATATTTAAATTACGCATATATTCCCTCTTGTTTTACGAGTCATAAAGATGAGCAAGTGGTCATTGCTAAAGCTCAGTCTCAAATACTGGAAAAAATTATTCAACCTCCTCTCTGGCCTCTGATGTTTCAGCAGAAAAAGCTCACTTATTTTATGGCATATTTTCATACTGTAAAAACTAGTTGTACTTTTTGAGAAGGGGAAAAATTGCATTTATCACATAATGTGATGCTCATCAGCCTTCCTAAAGCTACCAATGTCCTAATGGCAGTGTCAGAATTTGAAATTAGCTATCCAAGGTGCTGAACCATATTCTCAAAATATGTTCAGCACCTTGGATGGTTTGTTTAATGTTTAAACTAAAAAACAAAATGGAGACACCACTTCACTGAAGTTTGAACTGCAGCCTAATTGACAACCTACTTTTTCCTTGCTTAAGATGAGTCAGAGCTTTCTTGACACTTGTCTTTCCCCAGCAATGTCTTCCAGAGTTCTGCATGCATATCTCAAAATGGACTTTTAGAAAGGTAACCACTGTCAGCATTTTCCTCTTCCAAGGCAAGCTGAAAATGACAAAATAAAGGTCTGTGCTGGGTGGGTGGGAGGTGTTAGGTAAAATGACGTGACAAAGAAAGCCAAAGAAAGGATAAGAGACTGTTAGAGGACTGGAAGGGTCAAATGCAGAGCATGGGAAAATATTTTTTGGACAACTCCCAGAATTCATCAGCAAACTTGGCCAAGCTCTGATCAAATGGAAAACCAGTCAAATGACTACACTGTTGCAAGACACTTCATACCCAAGTATTCCTCAGAAAGCAGGCCGTAAAACATAAAAGGTTGCAAGCTATAAGTATCCTGCAGGTGATGAAAGGATTTCAAACATAAAGCACAATCAGAACAGTAAAATAAACTGAGATGGTGCAAAGCTAATATGCCGTAAGGGGAAGACAGAATGTGATTCATTGAGAAATTCCTCTATCATCTCCAGATCATCCTCTATATAAATTCCAGAGTAGATTTACTGTTTGACTGACACTGCAGGTACTTACCTACCCTGAAACCCTGACATGACAAAAGGGGCAAAAGTCCTGTAAGGGAAATTGTAATTATGCTGCACGTATTTTCAGATTGTACATACAATACATATCCATACATGTTTGTGAGAATCTCTGTACCTATGTTCATTGCTGATTTGTACCCTGGTTTAGGAATCCTCTTAAATCCAGAGTACAGATTCAGGGCACATCTGTACATAAGCAGAAAGAACAGACGTACATTTGTGTGAAAAACACATGTTCATGACTCCTGTACCTTTAATGGTTATGTAGAAGTGAGGATTTCAACAGGTGTGGCTTGTCATGCAACCAGGTAACAAGCAACACCTGCTGAAATTCCCTCTTCTGCATAACCATATGGTAAAGATATGAAGATATCTGAAGTTTTCAGTTTGGCAAACCTAGTTAATAACCTCAACACAGCCTTCATCGAGCAGCAAGTCTGAGGCCAGAGAGTGGTAACAGGAGACAGCCCTGAAACCCTACATTTAAATTTACAGAAATCCCTCAAATTATTTCATTCTACTGTTGGTTAATCAAAAAATATTGAAGGCTGAAACAGCAACGTAAATACAGAAAATCCTGTATGAACCCAAGTACATGTGAATAATCGTATCATAGAATCATAGAACCGTAGAGTTGGAAGAGATCACAAGGGCCAGCCAGTCCAACCCTCTGCCATGCAGGAAATCCAAATCAAAGCATCCCTGACAGATGGCCATCCAGCCTCTGTTTAAAGACCTCCAAAGGAGGAGACTCCACCACACTTCGAGGGAGTTTATTCCACTGTCGAACAGCCTTTACTGTCAGGAAATTCCTCCTATTGTTGAGGTGGAATCTCTTTCCCTGCAGCTTGAATCCATTGTTCCGGGTCCTGTTCTCTGGAGCAGCAGAAAACAAGCTTGCTCCCTCTTCAACGTGACATCCTTTCAAATATTTAAACAGGGCTATCATATCACCTCTTAATCTTCTTTTCTCCAGGGTAAACATCCCCAGCTCCCTAAGTCGTTCCTTATAGGGCATGGTTTCCAGACCCTTCACCATTTTAGTCGCCCTCCTTTGGACACCTGGGTTCAGATGAGCAATCTAGGTACTGTGTACATGTGTTGCATGTTACATTATGAAATACCCATGCAGAATTCAGCAATCTGTTGACTGCACCTGTACTGAATGTAATCTACGAATCTCTGCCTATCAACCTGAGTAGTGGCAAAAGGTCATGTTGAATGTTATAGAGATAGAGGCAAATTTAAACTATGGAGCAACAAGATCAGCACATAATGTACCTTTTTTAACAAACAAGAAGGGCTCTGATTGTCTAATCAACCATTGAAAGTGTTGTAGTGTCACCATGAAGAGCTGTAGCTACAATCATTTTAATTTACACATTATTAAAACAGGAATTTGGGAAGTTTCCACTAGGCTGCTTCAAGCTGAAAGCCAGTTAGCAATATGACTACTCCCAACCAAGAATTGTCTGTACAGTGAAAACAGTAAGAACTTCACACACACACACACACACACCACATACATCATTATTCATGGCCCATTGTTTGATGGTTTTTAAAAAAAATTAAATGTTATTAATAAACCAATATATATAATAACAAAACAATGAAAAAGGATAAAAGAACAAAATCACCACAGAGACTGAATATAAAAAGAAAATCACAACAAAAACAAAAATATATAGCCATTCACTACAATCCAAATTGTTTGATGTTTGAGCAGGAGAATTTCTCATCTGGCAGTAGTGGATTCCATCAATCCAATATGAAGGCCAATATACATTTCAACAATAGTCTGGTGACACCCTTCTTAATGAAAAGCAATTAAACACTAATTAATCATCCTTTCTTGCACTTCTGCTTTCATGTACCCCTCTAAAAGCAGTTTCTAATGCAAATGTTACAACACAAAGAATATTTGTATATACTTATATCCACACACATCTGATATATGGCCTTTCCTTTACAAGAAAGCTAGGCACATGAGGACATATATACATCTACCCATGTATTACCCACTTTTTCTATTACTCTGTACACCAAACAGATGAGCACATGTGTTAGTCTCTTCACCATCTATCCAAAATTCCAAGTCTGTAACGTGGTCCTAAGCAGAATAATATTAAACATAAAAAGCAAATAAAAGAACCCAGCAATGTAATAAACTCTGCAAACTGGCCTAGGGGGAGAATAAAGGAATATCAGAAGACAGAATAATAATGTTCTCACAGAAGTCTTCCATCTAACGTGTACATTCTGTTAAAAATGCCACATCAACTTTGTAAATGCCAGATAAAATGACAGTCCTAAGAGATAATTGCATTATGACAAAGCTCCCCCTTCTTTCCTTCTCACTGTAACAACAAAGCTAATTGTTCATCTGAGAAAAGAGGTGCAACCTGCAGGAAACACCCACTATGGCATAATAATTCTTCCTAATGCAGACTCAAACCTGGATTACCCAAGAGCTTTAGCAGATTTTATGCCTTGCCTTAAGGCTTCTCTAACAGGATAAGTGAAAAAGCATATAACTTATTTAGGCCTTTTATCCATGACAGGCAGAAAGTCTAAAAAGTGTCAACACCCCACAACACTGTAAACAGAAGGTGGGTTTCATTTATGTGAATATCCAGATTTGTGCCACCCCTCTGGATCAGCAAGACTGGGAAGGACCTCTCTGTGTATAAGTATTTGGGGGTGCTGGAGCTGCTGATGCTGTTTAGTTGGCTAACCAGTCCTGGCATTTGGGACTGGGCTCCTGCCTATGCCAGTGAATCCCCACAGCTATTTTCTTGATCAGATGCCATTTTAATTTCTCTCTGTATCTGCCATTTTAACTTCTGTATTATGTTTCCCATGAAATGTTCTGGGACACTGTGGAAAATAAATACCTTACAGCAAAACTAGATCAGTGGCTTAGTGGCAGGGGAAGAAATGAAGCAGCACCCTGAATGAGCACTGACAATGAGCCTAATACTGTACCAGTCTGAGGATACTGTATGGTGACATTGGGATTGGGTGTGACTCAGTTCAGAGCAGCACCATATTAATAATGCTATTTCCTATGTTTCAGCATTTTAAAATGACCTTCTCTCATGCTTAAAAACTAGCATG
This sequence comes from Sceloporus undulatus, assembly GCF_019175285.1. Taxonomy (NCBI): domain Eukaryota; kingdom Metazoa; phylum Chordata; class Lepidosauria; order Squamata; family Phrynosomatidae; genus Sceloporus; species Sceloporus undulatus. The sequence continues at coordinate 150,305,462 of NC_056525.1, read as the reverse complement.
AGGAGCAGTACACATTTAAAGAGCCAAGTATGTAGTTCTCTCAGGATTTGGGAGCTAACTAGCAAGAGGTGTAACTGCTTTCTTTTAGGGGGAAAATCCTTGCAAATTACCTCTTCCCAAGGGGTCCATGTCAGTTTATAATACCCTTATTTTTTCTTTGCAAAAGCCTTATTAAGTAGGTTAGTAGGTGACACAAATGGATCAGGATCACTGCATAAATTTCAAAGCAGTGTTAGGTCCTGAACCTTAAGCTGAAATACTATACTATGGCCCCATACAGACAGGCCAAAATAAAGCTGCTTCAGGTCACTTTGGAGGTATGCTGTTTAAATGATGCATGCGTCCTAAGAGTCCAGAAGCTGCACCAAAGCTGTGCTCCAGTCCTTAGGACTGTGGCATGGCTTTGGCATGGCTTCTGGCCTCTTAGGACGCATGCATAATTTAAACAGCATACCTCCAAAGTGACCTGAAGCAGCTTTATTTTGGCCTGTCTGTATGGGGCCTAATTTACAGTGCAGTCCTAACTTAAGGATGTGCCAGCTGTATGAAGTTAGGAAAAGGAAGAAGCCTCTTGTGTCAGCTGAACTGGCTTTCTGCCATTTGAAGTACTTACAGGCCAGCATAACATCTGCTCTGCCAGCCAATCTCAACCAGCAAAGTCTAAACTGTGGTGAAGAGGTAGAGCGAGGGAATATTCAACGTTATTCCACATATCTTCCACCAAACCTTCCCAAATTAGGGAGATAGCCACAATGCTGGCACAAGGTTAGGCCAAAGCAAGGCTAGTATCAGTACATTTAGAAGAAGAGATATTTGGATTTAGTTAAGTTTTACCTGGACATTTGTCAGCTCAGCCAGCTCTTTGCAACCCTGACCATTTAGGATTGCACTCTTACAAGAAACTGAGCCCACTGAACTGAATGAGTATTGCATGTGAACAGACAACATGGTTAACACTGTCTCTCAATATCCAAACAGAATGCACAGAAGAAAGATAGACAATTACCCGTTTTATCCATTGCTTTCTGATTTTATAGATCACATTTATTTACTAAGTTATAGTCCTGGACTAAGGTATAGTCCTCAGCAATCCTTGCTTTCCACCTTTTACAAAATCCTGTATTTCAAGGAATATTACAAATAGAACTCCATCTTCATTTTTACTAAAAATAAGAAAGCTTATTTAAAAGCAAATTAACACCTGAATGTTACAAGGCACATTTTGGCATGGCATTTTACCACCTTTGTTGCACATTTCTCAATAATGGCAATTCTTTATTAGATGAAATCCATGTATACAATACAAATACAAGATCACATAAACCTAATAATGAACTCAATTGTGGACAATTTATTTTTTAAAAAAGAAAGGCCACATCTTAATCCTTTAAAGAAATTAATCACTGTTTTTGTTGCCAAAGAGTGCTCCATAAATTTAAACTTTTGTATATCGGATGGGACTTGAAGTGATCTAGAAACAGAGCCAGTTAAAATATAGTCATCCCTTGGTATCCACTGGGTTTTGGTTCCAGGACCCTCATGGATACCAAAATTTGTGGATGTTCAAGTTTCATGAAATACAACGACACAGTAAAATGGCATCCTATGGTTTGCTTTTTGGAATTTGAATATTTTAAAAATATTTTCAAGCCATGAATACTTCAATCAGTGGATACAAAGGGCCGAGTATACACTGAAAGAGAGCCTGGGGAAAGGATCTGTGCTACCTTTTGGTTTAAGAGGATACCCTTTTTTGATAAAAGAATATGAAATTGGAATATTGGTGAATCATAAGCACCACTTTAACTATATACCTGGTAAGAAAAAGATATTTCTTCTGACAGTACAAGAGAGGAGCACATTAACAGAAAATGGCTAAGCTAGTTATTTAGGAGCCAAGTCCAGACTCCAGAGGCATTCCCAGAGAATCAATAATCAGGTCTGGTGATGTTATACACACAGACTGACTATATGGAAAGCTTATCAATCTTGTATATGTGTATGTGTTTTTAAAATAGTTCCTCCCTTTCCAAAACAAGGTACACACACAGGGTACAGCAAAACTTCACAGGCCTGTGCAGAGAACAGAGTTGACTGGCTTGGTCAAAGTTGGAGCAGCATGGAGGCTAAGGGCTGTCATAGCACTGGGACAGTGGTCCCACTCAGGGAGTCCTGAGGACTGCTGCACTGGTGTGGAACTACTTACACAAGGACATAGCAGAGACCTTGTTACACATGCCCAGCCAACTGTGTGACAGACAGTGTTGCTAGCACAGTGCCTCAACAGGTTTATGTCCAGGATCTCTTAATAGTCGAGCCACAATTCATCTATGTAAAACAAGTAAACGTACTTGCACTAAAGAATGTATTTGCTTTGATGGATCAGAGCTGCTTAGTCCAGCAGCGACTCCAGGAAACAGTGTGCATTCAGTGAATGTGAAAAATGGCTAACAGTCCCCAACCTAATTTCAACACATTCCTACTACAGGAAAATAAGAAGGGGAGGGAAAGAAGTCTGAATACTATGATGGGTATCAGATGATGGATATGGGTTGTTTTTTAATTGTCAGATGGATTACCCATCAAGATCTCTGTTCCCTCACAAAACCCACTGGACTGGGCAAATCAATATGTTCACCTAGCCTATAACACAAAAACATCCAGTAAAAGGACAACTAACTGAACAATAGCAGTCATGCAATCTTCCTTTTAAGATTCTGCAAATGGATGAGAAGATACAAGTGGTATGGATACAATGGTTCACTAGCAGCTGAAACAGATGACTTGCTACGTAGGAACTGCTTGTATGGACGCCATATTGAGCAGATCACCTGAGCCAGTCATATGATTGAATAATAGAATCTGAAGTGGCATATGAAGTTTGTGCAGACATTTCAAAGAGACATAGACAGCAGTATCCAAAGTACCCTTATAATTTCTATGGTCCACTCAGAGGAAGTGAGGAAACCTACACTGTTGGTTCTCTTTCAAAAGTAAAGCATTTTAAGATTCAAAGAGGACACTTAACCCAGTCTTCCTCACTCTGGAAACCTCCAGTTGTGTTGTACCACACATCCTTCTAGCCTCCCAAACAGCATAGCTGGCAGGGTGATTATGAGAGATATAGTCCAATACTTGTAGAGAGCAACAAACTAGGAAAGGTGACCGCATAATCCATGCCACATACAAGAGTGTGGTGTATGACACATACACCAGTGCCACTAACTCTCTCAATGTTAGTAGAATGCAATTTCTCCCTTCCCCATCTATGCTAGCTAGGGTTGAGGGAGTTGCAGCAGAACAACATCTGGGGCAGGCCACACATTCCCCACACAACCCAAAGAGAATGAGAGAGCACCAGTCAAATTTGTGTGCACCAGTAATCCAGATCCAGATTAGCACTATTTTTTAAAGAGTAGCAATTAAAAAATAAGCCATGGCTGGGAAAGATAGTAGCCCTGGAGCATTTAATATAGTTCCCATGCACACTGCTTTACAGGTGTATGTGCCAACAATCAAAATATTTACACTATAGTGTCATACCTCTTAAGTTAACTTCAGCAACAGTTCCCATATTAGGAGGAAGTGCTTCTCTGTTGCTATTCCGAAGTGTATTAAGTATTCCCACTCCTACCTAAACCCCGCTGGAAAGGCGTCTGTTCCTTAACCCTTTTACTAGACTTCTGCCAATTCTTACTTTTAAAAAAAAGGTACTGACAAGTTTCATTTGAACAGCATTAATGTGCATAACTTATACTGGGAACAGAAACTGAAATGTCAATTTTGTGAAAGAGAGAACATACATACACATAGGCCTGACAGCAACTTGTATCCTGCTGTCTCAACAAGGTTCTTAAGTGAAACTCACAGGCTATAATTCCCAAATGCAAAGTTTTTGAAACAATTCTGCAAACATTGTTAATATGACAGTACTGTAAAAGTAAAAGGTCAGCAATCCACATTGCACTATCAAAACTCGATGCACACCTTATTTATGCATTCTTTTCTCCACCCCAGAACGTCTTTTTTTTTTTTTTTTTTTTTTTTTTGGTCTGCAAGGATCTCTTTGGCTTGTTATTTAAAAAGTCTACTCTCACTTGTGGGAAATTAGTTATGAGACAGGCCTCAGGCAATTCCCACAATACAGGTATTCAGCACTCCCTGTTTTGCCTCAAACACACCAAAGGATGAAACTTGCAACCCATGTTGATTTTCCTCCAATCTGTTAGGAAATCCCATGCGACAGAGCAGAATGTCAGTAAAGTACTGTACATAGTAAATAAAGCATGCTCACCATGGAATCTGAAATGTGTACAACAAATGGGTAGACATTACAGGTTATATGTTCCTTGTATGTCCCATACTGAATTTGTTATTTGCTGCCTCTTTCAAGATACAATCCCAGAAAGCCTCAAAGCTACAGGTCCTTGTAGGAGAAACAGAAGGGAATGCTTTATGTTTGGCTGCAGAAGCTAGTTGGAGTCTGCATCATCTCCCTCAGAGACCAGGACAATCTGGGACCTATTAGGTTAAGTTATTCTGTGTGAGTTCTTAATGTCAGATGAAATTCCAGGAGGTTTTCATAAATAATGTTTAGTTCGAGACATCTGTGTACAGTGCTGTTTATCATACTGAAGAGAGCCACTGTTGTTCATAAAGCTAAAAACCCAGGTCACAGGATTAGTAAACATATGTTTCAACTAAGAAGATAACTCGATCAGCAGCTACTTGGATGAAACCATAAGAGTACAATTTAGGACTACAGATGAGAAAGCCCAGGGGAAAAAAATCAGAAAAAAAGTCTTGCAGTAGAGTCTCGATTATCCGTCCTTCGGTCATCCGACGTTCAGGATGATCCGATGTCACGGCTGCTTGGGGGCATGGCTATAGGCATTTCTGTGCCCCCAGACGTGCCCCCACACATGGCGCCGCGACGGGCAAGGAGAGAAGGGCGAATGAAGCCTCGCCCCAAAACACAGCCCCAAGTGCGGTAGTGGCGAGCAGGACGAGTACCTCCAGGTTCGCAATTCATAGTGATTTTAAGGTTTTTCTTGGACCATCCAGATTATCCAACATTTTCAGCTATCCGACTATCAGCCCGCCTGTTTATGTCAGATAATCAAGACTCTGCTGTATTGCTTTTCCAGTGGAAAATTGGGATATGTTAGGAAAGATTGCCGGGGGGGGGGGGGGGGGGGGGGGGTTCCAGTGAAATATATATTCTTTTGGAATAAGTGAAATTCTTCTTGAGAGAAGGCTCTAATTACTCCAAATGGCAAGAATGGCAAAGTATGGAGATCTATATATAAGACAGTCTGCATCAGGGGTGGACAAACCTCAGAGCCTGGAGGGCTGCACCACCCGTTTTTGGCTTATCTGGAGCTTTTGAGGCCTGCAGTGCATTCTGGCTAATCAGAAGTGACAGTGTGTCAGTGTGACACTTCCAGTCATATATCAGGCCATTCTGGGATGGGGCTGCAGCCTGCTTCAGGGTGGGGAGGTCTCCAAAACATCATTTTACACTCTCACAAATGCTTTTTAACATTTTTTTTCAGACAAGAAATGACTTTTTAAGTTCAGTTTTTGATGCTCTATAGCAGACACCTTGCAGGTGATTGATGAGGTCCCAAAGCAGCCTATGGGTGTCATGATTTTCACCTTGCTCTACACAAATAGAGAATGATTATTTCTTTAAATACATTGAACATATATGGTGCTTGCATGTAGAGGGGGATATTTTTTGATCATGATGATCACTGTGGAGTTCAACATTGCGTTACATTTTATATCCAATTATGCAGCTAGCCAAACTTTTTAACTACGATGTCAAGATAATAAAATTCATATTGTTTTATTATAAAATTTGTGGTTTCTATTTCCTTTTCCCCTCCTTCTCAGATGGCAAAAACTAAGCTATACATGCTTGGTTACCACAGAGTGAAGCAGTCTGTAGCTCTCTGTCTAGTATAGGGTTAATTCACAACTTTGCTTGTATAAAATTAAGGGTTTTATATTTTCAGATTTCATAAATATGTCCAGTTGTATCACTTCACACATTAACCAAGTAAGACCAATGCTATTTTCAGTATAGCCTGCCCATATAAGGCAGCAGGGAATGGGCGAATACGGGTTGAGTTTCCTTTGTCCGGAATTCCAAAATCTAGAACACTCCAAAAGCTAAAGTTGTCCACATGGGCTGCTGATATAGCGACACCTTTGCTTTCTGATGATTCTATATACAAAAACCTTTAGGTTTATTGCATAGGCCCTGGAACAGACCTGGCGCGTTACAAAAGGGGATGGGATGGAAAAGGAAGTATAGGATGCAGTTTACCACACAGGAGAATGCCGCTGTCACCGCCGGAAGTTCCCATTCCGTTCTGGATGCGTCCCCCAGGAGGTGATTTTCAGGAACACTTCTAAACAGTTCCTGAAAATTGCATCCAGAACGGAATGGGAACTTCTGGTGCTGGTGGCATTCTCCTGTACGGTAAATTTTGTCCTACGCCACCTTCCGTTCCCATCCTGCCCTCTTTTGAACACGCCAGGCCCATTCCATGGGCCTGTGTGATAAATTATTTTGTTTCAAGCACAAAATCCAAAAAATATTATGTATAAAATTACTTAAAGGCTATGTGTATAATGTGTATACAAAACATAAATGAATTTTATGTTTAGACTTGGATCCCATCTTCAAGGTATCTCATTATGTACAGTGGGACCTTGGTATCCGCACATGGAAAGCTGCTCGTTGTCCCCAACAGTGGTGCGTGCATGTGGACAAGCCACCATTACAGACAGCCCCCATTGCCCCCAGTGGCAGTGCATACATGCAGCTGTATCACCATTAGGGAAAATGAGACTTCACATGAATAGCAGGCTGAGGGCAGCGGGGGAAGAAGTCCACCACCGAATCAGCCAGCTGCACTCACCTGTTGAACCAGAAGGCTCAGAGGGAGTGAAGAGGGACCCTGGCGCTGGCCTCAGGCTCCAAGCCACCACAGAGCCCTTGGGGGCTGAGCTCAGCCTGGATGCTCATCTCCTCCTAATCTTCCTCTGAGGCCAGGTGTGGGGTCCTCTCGGGTGGGTCCAGCTGCTTCTCTGGGGGGAATCCCATGGCCCTCTGCATCCTTCTTCTCCCCCGCCCTTCCTTTGGGCCTGTCTGGCTGAGTCAGTGCCATCCTGGCACCCAAAGCCCACGTCACTGCTCTCACTGCCAATGGGCAGCAGGGGCCTCCTCCACCTCCGCCTCCTTCACTGATGTCCCGTTTGTCCCTAATAGCGGTGCGGCCACATGCATCACCATCACGTGGTCAGGACTTGAGTCCCCACAGGTTTGTTATCCATGTGGAGAGTGTCCGAATAGATCCTCCATGGATAACAAGGCCCCACTGTATATGGAAATATCCAAAATCTGGAGGAAAAAAATCTGAAATCCAAGCACTTCTGGTCCCAAGAACTCAGGTAAGGAGACTCAATCTTATAGTAGCTAAATCATGTGGCAGCATGTTGGTGACCATGAGTTACAGAATCAGGTAGGTATTCATTCATACTGCCAGGGAACTTAAAACAAATGTCCCCAGACAAACAGTACATGGAAAAGCAGAGAAAGAAATTGAAGTACAGAGAAATAAGTATTTAAATAAAAAGAATGGTAGAGAAACAAAAGCAGAGAAAATTGCATTCTTTCTATTCTAATATTTGTACCATTCCTCCTTCTCCCAGACCACCTGTGTCCCAACTAGTCTTCCTGAAGAATACTCTTAGAAGTTAAATATATGAACTGTCACTTTACTGTCTGCAAAGCTGTCTTTATTTTATATTCCTGCATAATTAACAACTCTTTGTAGTGGCTTCTGACTGCATACATGCACACCTATTCTTTTTTTGTAGTTCTTTGCAATCATTAGAAAAAATCTCAAAGAAATAAAAAAATAAAAAGAAATACACATTTGTATTATTCATATTTTTTTATCCTTCTCTTTAAAAGTACAAAATCCATGTCATTGCCACAGGGTAATAATAATAATAATAAGATGAAGAAACACAACATAAGCCAGTTGTTTTTTCAGAACTTCCCACCCTCAGGGAACCTTTTCCTCAGTTATTCATCTGCCAACATTGGGCATCTGCCATGATGAGCAACAGAATTGCTGTGCACTGCAAAGAATCCTGGCAATGCACACCAAGTTCATTCTGGGTTTTAAACCAGGCATGCCTGTTATAGTTATGACTGTAGAAACAGAACTGCTCCCTAGATTCTTCTGTGGCTGCACATCTCAGGGAAAAATGGTAATAGCAGGCAAATTGTTTTGGAGAGTAGGAGCTCTGGAATAAAATGTTTCCAACTCCTGCAATTTCCTACCTCAGTAAAAACCCAATGTTACAGGAATCGTGTAATTTGTTTTAACTACAGACAAGTCAAGGGACTTTGATGCTTCTCAACAGGGCTAATTTTTAAGGTGCACATGAGCATAAACTTTAAACTCAAGCTTAGAAATGGTGCTAACATTGCTCAGAATAATGTATCTCATTTCAGAAAACAAGATCTAATGCCAACACTCACCATCTGAATTGGTTTGTTGTGCAAGTCTCTCTCCGTTACCAGTTTCTCTTGGTCAGTGACATAGAGGCCTTTTTGTGCCAGGGCCTGGATAACAGCATCGTGGCCAAGAAGTGGTTTAGCAGCATCACTCTTCAGAATAAGACTCCCAGCACGACAGTAGAGTTCAGCAGATAGCAGCAAATTAACAACAGGAGGTTTAATATGTTCCTGGTCATATTGATCTGTATAAAATGGTTCTCGAAGCTCCTCGGGTACATTTTCTACAAAGTGAAAAAGACAAACACCTTGAATTTTGTTTTTTAAAAACAGTCTAATTGCTAGGAAAAGTACTTAGACAATGTTTAAAAGGCATCATAACACACAAGAACAGTACTGTACTACAACTATCACGATGGAGAAGTGCAGTTTTCTAGACTCTATAATTTTAATGAAGGGGAACATTCAGCTGAGAAGAGTAGCTTTCACTTCTCATCTTGCAAAACTTGACAAGGACTAACTTTGTACTGAGAGGGACGACAATGCTTCCTTTGATTTTTATTTGTGTAGTAGCCTATAATTTGCAGCAAATGGAATATTTTAAATTGGGCTAGTGACAAATCAAATATTTTGCACACAGACTCAGAACTGCTTTTTAGTAGTTTGGGATCAGCATGCAAATGTAGTCACCAGTAAATGTGGTCCTCATGTAAATTAGCTTCACTTTATAACGAGTTTACCATGTAATACCCCTTGTAATCTGCCACATCTGGAGGGCCCCAGGTTGAAGAATGCTTCCATAATGTGGTTGGGGATTTATTTATTTTTTAAAGCAAGTTATAGTGAAGCACATCGTCACTGCCCTTCAAAGGTGAGAAATTCAATCCTGATTGAAGCCTAGTTCTAACTCAGATGGTAAACGTGTGTCTGGGCTATGCAGTTTCAGACTGCAGCTGTGACTTGGATGATTTTAACATTGGCATTCCAGTTTTTTAAAAAATCTCACAAATAGGAAATTTGTCAAAAGAGAAAGGATTTAGTATTCCTGAAAATGATAAATTTTTTTTATACAGGTATAGGGTATAGCTCTAGACACAGATTTGCCATAAGTAAGGAAAGCCAGAGGGCAGCACAAATGTTTGGCATCATACTGATTTGTTAAGTCTTATGATTTGGTAATTTCAGTTGATTACTGTTGGGAGATAGAGCAGCCTAACCCAAATTATCTTGGAGTCCAAACAACAAATGATGAACACTGTGTAAATTTACAGCGCTTTATAAATAAAGGTTAATAATAATAATTAATAATAATAATAACAACACAGATCCATATCCAGGACTTCCCCCAGGGGCTGGCTTTTAAGATCAAGGAAGTAGTGCTGGGAATGTTGAAACCTTTCTCAGCATACCTTTTCCCCAGCAAAATAGCCCTCAAACCTGCTATTACATGAAGGAAATTGCATAGGACAAAAATGAGTTAATGACAGACAATATCCTGTTCCATTGCCTCTTCCCTGATCTTCAAAGTAGCTGCAAAAGACTGTCAATTGGTTTTGGGGTTCTTTTTTGGTGGTGGTGGTGGTGGTTAAAAATATGAAACATGTTTTTTTGTTTCATATCAGGCAGATGTTCAGAACTAACAAAGGAACTGTAAAGTATTGCGTGACTTATGAGAAATATCCTTTGACTTTTCAGACACTAGTTCTAACAGAATCCTATCATTTTTATTATAGTGGCAACTTTTGGTTTTTAATGCATTTGCCTTACAAAGCACAATTATAAAAGGTAAAAATATTCCTAACTGCGTCTGTTTATTATTCATAACACCATTATTGTACCTTCTGGAAATGCCAAGATGGGATTAGGCTTCCCATTTATGAGTGACTCCACTATAGTTAACAATGGGTTTTGGAATAAACTGATAGAAGACTTCCATTGTAAACAGGTATCGTACAAGTTAAAATCTTGTTGTCATCGGCAGGGCTACCTTGTCAATATATAGAGCAAGGGGTTAATATTTGGACTCTAAGACTTACTGCAGGCTACACCAATCCTCCAAAACAGATTCAGAAGTGTCCAGAAGCCCACTTCCCCAAGGCACAGTTCTAAAGAGACTTTGTGCTCCAGGTGGCTTCCATAAGCATGAATTCTAATTTTTCCACCATGATGCCTACTCCTGACTTACAGAGTTGCTTACTGTATATTCTCGAGTATAAGTCGACCTCATATATAAGTCTTCTGACAAGACAGAGAGTCAGTTCCTGGTATCCTATCAGAGCTTGGCAAAGTCCCCTCTTCTACAGAAATTCCCCAAATGCCATGGACATTGGGCTCTGGTATGGGATGTCCAAGGTGCATTCCTACAAGAGCAGGCCCAGTACATGACAGTACTGAGAAATTGACATTAGCCGAGAAAAGAGCATTTGACCACAAGTGCCAGTGAAACCTTAGCAACAGAAGAGACTAACAAAAGTATTTTCTTCTATTATCCAATACAGTGGTAGGCAACCTGATGTTGTCCAGATGTGTTGGGCTATACTCATTAGCTCCAGCTACATGGCCAATTGTCAAAGAATGTACATTTTTGTAGTCCAAAACTGCAGGAGGGTAGAAGGTGATGTATACCTGACTTAATGTGTCAATACTTAAAGGAATATATAAAAAGATTATGGAGTATGTGATAAGCAAACTGCTAAGCATCATGCAAGTTTTTAAAAATGTAGGGAAATCTGCCCAAACCTATAGGCCATAAAACTTGATAGTTGCAAAAACACATTTTACATGAGATTTTGACATATCCACTAAAGGAAAGAAATACAATGTAATGTAAAACCTATTGCTCTCTACTCCAAATATGATTTGTTTTTCTGCCAACAGTTTTGCATCCCATGCTGGCTGATGGAAGGTAAACAAACACACCCCAAAGGTAGCATGTTGAATGATGATGCACTTGAGTACAGCATTGTTAGGTGAGTTAGTGATCACGTAAGGGAAAATGTTATTGTAAATTACTTGTACATGCAGTTGATGGGGACAATAATACCAAAGAATGCAGAGAAATTCTTGGAGTGTTTGCATAGACTGAATGGCTGCTGCAGGAAATAAGTCAAAGGTATTTGAAAGACAAGTTTATTTTGCCATTAATAAAACTTTTTTTAAGAACAGCTGTTCTCAGACGTTGGGTCCTCCAGATGTTTTAGACTCCAACTCCCAGAAGCCATCATGTCTAATGATCAGGGAACCTGGGAGATGAAGTCCAAAATATCTGGCAAGTGGAATATTGAAAACCACTCTGTTACGAGAAAGTTGGATGAAGAAATTTATTCAACAAGTTCATTTTGAAAACTGTGTAAGTACTGAAAATATAAGTGTCTGCATCAAATGCAGTGCCTGCACCATAGCTGTTATACAGCTTTCATTCTGTAGATGCTGACAACTGAGCTAAGGAAGAGAAAACAGGAAAGCAGTTAGATAGGCGAGCAGCTAAGGTCTACATCAAGGTTTTGTTCATTACTGGAATCCAAGTTCAATGACCAAGGTGATGGGGAGGCAAGAGAAAGTTCTGTTTCCCTAATTATAAAGTCAGGCTCACTTTGAAATCCGGAGATAAACTTAAAAGCAGGTTATATATAGAAAATATAGAAAATAGAACTGCCTTTGCAATCTTGCTGTGCCTGCTTTGTACACAGGTTCTAAAAAATTCTAGCTCTGCTTTTATTTAAAGATACAAAAATATGTTCCTGCATTTGATTTATGGCGTGTTTGTGGGGGTGGAAAGCCCTGTGTGACTGCATTTAAAATAGGTGGTTACACAAAATCTTATTTTCCGCTTGGTTGCCTCTTTACATAAACAGATGGGCACAAGCTGAGAGTAAAAGAAGAATGGCCATGATTTGCCCAAAGCTGGTCTCCATCTATAAAGACACTGAAGAAAAATCAATATGCAGTACAAATTTTACTATGTCAATCACGATCTTTGAAAATACAGAACACAGCTTTAGGCCATTTCATTATACCAGGGGTGGGGAAGTTATGGTGTGCCAGATGTTCTTAGATTGTAACTCCCACCATTCACACCATGTTGGCTGGGAGGTGGGGGTCCAACTACCTCTGAAATGTCAGATTTTCTCCAACCCTTCTTTATGCAGTATACCAGATCTGACTCTATACATAAGATTTTTTCCCTGAAAGCAAAAGAGAAGCTAAGACAAAACAAGAACAAGAGATCTGGGTTGTTGTTTTGTTTTTTTTACCATTAGTGGACTTTATTTCATTCTTGCTAGTTTTAAGTAAAGGAGGTTAAAAAAAAGTCACATTGCAATGAACAATGTTCTGAGATAAATTATGAAGGTTTGCATACATTTCTTTCGTAACATATAACTTCATTTGGAGGGGGGTCACTTCACTCCCCTAAAATGCATCAGAATACAGCTTAGGGTATGTCAGGGCATTTTGTTTTCTTCTGTTTCAAGAAGGTATACTTGTTTTTAAAAAGTTTTGCAAAAATACAGATCCCTTGACCTACACTGTTTTGCAGAAGTATTCACCTTATTTTGACTTTTTATTGCTACCCAATAGATTTATTTATTAAAATGGATTTACTTAGAATTATTACCACTAGATGTACACCAGATACTCAACACTGTGAAGGCGCAACATATTTTTATTATGGCATAAAAGGTAAATAAACTGAATGAAATGGATACTTGTGATTTGCAAACACATTCATCCCCTGGCTGTGACATGCCTGAATAATGTTTAGTGCATACCACTGTCTCCAGACGTCACAGAAGTAGATGAAAATGATGAATTGATGAAAAATGCTTCAATTACTTTTAATGTCATTAAATTCTGTACAGCTGCATGTACTATTCCCCCCACCCTGGCATGTAATCTATTTTATTACTTTTCTTCTTTATTTTAGTTAATGTTCTTGTATGCTTTTTTAAATAGTGCTGGTCATAGTGCATAACAATGCACTGATTGATGAAGGGAATCCACTTGTATGTACAGTAATTCCAGCACCATATAATCTCAGATTAAATATATTAGTTAAATAAATTTATATCCTATCTTTATACCAACATGGCTCCAGAACAGAAATGTGTTTATTTCTCAAGGGCCACAAAGTTTGTTAGGAGAGTATATCAAGAATAAACAGCATAATGAAGATCAAACAGCTATCAAAACAAGCTAAAGACAAATCTGTGAAGAAGCACCAATCAGGGCTGAGTTATAAAACAGCATCCCAAGCTATGAACTTTATCTTGTTCATTGATTTGGCTGACAAGGGGAATCTTCGGAGGGCAAACATCAGAAAAGCAACCAAGAGGCCAATGATAACTCTGAAGGAGCTGCATAGATCCATGGGATGATTCGAACCCAGACGCTCCACCATCCTTGGCTTTAGGGAAAAGTAGTGAGCAAACAGCCACTGCAGAAAACAACCCACATCAAGATGTAAAAAGAAGGCAGGAGACTTAGCAAACATGTAGGAAAATATTCTGTGGTCCGAAGGGACCATGATGGAACTTTTTGGCCTTGTCACAGAATTCAATGCATGGCACAAAGCAAAGAGCACTCATTGCCCTAAGAATACCATCACTATAGTGAAGCATTGTCATGGCAGCACTATGTTGTGGGATGCTATTTCTCAGCAGGTACTGACAAACTGGTCAGGACTGAGGGCAAAATGGATGGAGCAAAAGATAGGGAAATTTTTGGAGGAAATCCCGTTTTAGTCTGAAAGGGATCCTAAATATAAAGCCAACATAACATTGGGATGGGTGAAAAAACAAGAACTTCCTTTTTGGGAAACTGGGTAGTTTTTAATGTTAAACTGTGCTCCCCTCCCCAGCAGCCTATTAGAAGATAAACTGCTGCTCCTGAAGGCTTTTAGGAAATTTATTCAAACATTTTTGATGTTTAATCTTTTTTTAAGGGGTTGATCACTATTTTTATGATGGGGGGAGGGAACAGGTTTTGGGTTTTTTAATTGTAATTTTTAATTGTTTGATGTTTTATTTATACTGTTGGAATCCACATTGATTCCTTTGTGATAAAGCGGAATACAAATTGTTGTTGTTGTTGTTGTTGTTGCCAGAAAAGGACAGTTCAGAGCATGTAGAGGAGTTGAGGGCCAAAAGATAGTCTTGCAAGGAGCAAAATGTAAGGGACCGTATTCTCCCAATTTTAGGAGACAGGTGAGATACAAATTAATAATAATACTAATATTACTAATAATTATATAGTAATGTAGCCCTGAGACTAAAGTTTGGCCATACCTTCTCTATACTTCCTAGGTTTTCTAAATAAACTTGTGACTCTACCATCCAATGTTACGTCTTTCTTGAGAAATGAATAGCCGTTTTACATTGCAGACTACTTTCTTCAGTGTCTGCTGAATCCAAGCAGTTTAAAGAAAATATGAGAGTTAAACACATGCCCTTGTTTATACAGACAGGTTTAGAAACAGGAAACTCCATCTGGATTTAAATTTTCTCTTTTGCAGAAGATATTCTAAAAGTAATCCCATTTTGGTAGATTAAGTTGCTACAATTCAAGGATTTGGCTGGCAAGGGGTATTAATGAGCTAAAATCACTATTAACCCTCTCCAAAAAAATCAATTAGCAGAATACTACAGCAGCTTACTCTTACTAATGCAATAGAAGTAATAAAAAGAAAATGTACTAACATAAAACACAAATGCTAAAAGTGAAAGAATGTTACTGTTGCCTAACCATTTGCATTAGGAGATGAAAATGAAGTTTACTTACAATCTTAAAAAGTAACAAGGGAATATGGAAATATGGAAAATTATCTTGTCCAAATTTAATGTCCCTGATCTACTGCCAATAAAAGTATTAGTTTGCGTACGAACACATAAAATAAAAATGTTTCCACTACAGCTCAAACAATAGATTTCAGTACTTTTCAATACTAAATAGAGCACACAGGAATGGGATTACTGCAGGAGCTGCACTGCGCTTCTACACACTTCAGTCCCAAGCACCTCAGATGAAGTTCAGTCTCTCTCTTCCTCCCAAGTATAGTCCTGAATGGGATGAAATATTATTTCTGCAGAAATGAAGCACATCTGAGGTGTCTGAGGTACCCTCATAACACCACATAAAGATCTTCAAAGTTTTCTGTATCTTGAAGTAAACCAAAGATACCTTTCACAGTGATTATGAGTCTTTTCAAGTTCTCTCAAACATGCTTTCGTCAGCTCCAAGCTTCTCTTGACTTGTTGGATGTTATCTGGTAAATTTATATGCCACCATATAAATGTGGCTTCAAGATGGTATACACAGCTCTCCCCCTTCTCATTTTATCTTCACAATAAACAAGAAGGACAGGCAAAGAGAGAACGAAAGAAAGAAAGAAAGAAAGAAAGAAAGAAAGAAAGAAAGAACCATATATATTCATGTATAAGGTGACCTCATGTATAAGTCAAGGGCAGTTTTTGAGGCCAAAATCATGGATTTTGATATGACCCGTGGATAAGTCAAAGGCATGTTACAAAAGATCTAAAGGGGGAAACAAAGCACCACTTCCCGCTCTACATCTCTCTCTCTGAACCTCTCTCAAGGGTCACAGTATCAGCAGGGGGAAACAAGTCTGGGTGCATACACACACACACACACACCTCTTTGCATCAGCATTTCCAGACTCAAGGCTTGCAGAAAAAAAAGACACCGGCCTTGCCTTTAACCCCATCATTTCCAGACCCATTGCTTCCATGGAAAAAAAAGGAGGACCCCAGCTTTGCCTTTAACCCCAGCATTTCCAGACCCATGGCTTGGAGGGAAAAAGGAGGACTCCAGGCTTGCCTTTAACCCCAGCATTTCCAGACCCATGGTTTGCAAAACAGGGTCCAAGCCTGGGCATGCTCCCTCTCTCTGCATCCTTCTCCCTTCCCTCAGTAGCTGCTTGTTAGCTCCAGCTGCGAGGGAGGGCTGAAGGATCACACACACACACACACACACTAGAGGAGAGAGGAGAGGCTGCCGGCACTGGGACTCAAATGGGGACTATTTACTTGGCTACAGAGGAAGGTGGGCACTTTTTTAAAATGAACTTTATCAGCTGTAGTAACCTATTGACCCTTCCATAAGTCAATCCTTGATTTTGGAGTCCATTTTGGGGCATACATTTCTCGACTTATAGTTGAGTATATACGGTAAGTGTGGGGGAGACATTGACTACCGGTAGTTCAAAGTCAACCAATGAGTGTAATAATTCTGGGTGCATCTATGCTACACAATTATGCTTCATCCCACTTTAACTGTTATTGCTCCATCCTATGGAATCTTGAGGTCTATAGTTTTGTTGAAGTATTTAGAATTCTCTGCTGGAGAGATCTACTACTCATTTACAAAGAATTCAGGATCTCAACAAACTGCAAATCCCAGGATTCTGTAGGATGGTGCTGTGACAATATTAACTGTGTAGTACAGTCACATCTCTAGTGAGTATCTGAATCTGGATCTCCCAAATTTCACTCCAACATTCGAAATAGTATACCACACTCATTCTCACACTGATTTGGCACAACTCTGAAGTCAAATACAACTCAAACGATAAATTTCTTAGCTCCAAACACTGGAATGCTAGGGCTCATAGTTAGGGTGGCACACTCATCTAAACCAATCTAGGGAATACAACTGTAGACATTTGGTACCTTATTCACACACTGTATTGAGAACTGCTTGCATTGGTTTCTCCTGAACCTGAACCCTATCAATTTAATTGGGATGTCCTTCAAATCCTTTTATATGAGGTGAGAGAATTTAAAGGTTTATGAAATGATCACTGTAGCCCTCCTTCCAGCACACTTTTTTGTGTGCTGAAGTCTCAATAACTTTAGCTTTTCATTATGTGAAAGATGCTTCAGCTCTTTGATCATTTTAGTATTTCTTTCTGGTATTCTGACAGATCAGCACTATTACTTTTGAATTGAAAGGCAGTTAGTGATTTGGGATTAAGAAATAAATAATCTGATGCTCCAGTGGACAAGTCTCAAATCACTCTTTGAAATGTAAGCAAAAAAAAGGAACTCTTGATTCATGATGCTATGGATATTTTATACTTAAATTTTTGAATGATTTATGCTTTCATAGGAACAGTGATTGTGCACTGTAGATTTTATTTTGAAATATCATTTTACCAAAATTTTAAGAATTATTCTGCATTTATGAACCAGGAAATTGAGGGTCTTGCTTCAATTTCACACAAAAAAGGTAATGTTTTAACTAAATGAATGCTCTGTTGGTTTCCTGTCTGTTCCAAAAAATATCTTGAAACCTGACTGTAAAGCTGATGTGCAGTTTTAACTGGCTATTTGTGTGTGCTGTTTTGCACTAAGTATAATGTTGCTTTAAGATTATCAACTCAAGTGAGTAGGGAGGAAGGAGAGAACATCAGGAAGTAATTTGTGTTCCATTTTCAGAAAGCACTGGCCACAAAGAGGCTGAACTCTTCATTATAGTAGCGTGGCCTGATCCTATGCCTTCCTAAAGATGCTTGAAGTACAAGTAAAGATTTTTCAGTGTGACAAGGATGGCTGGAAGCTTCCATGTCACTGGTGTGGAAATCCATTTTGGTTTTAACTCCAGACACTGAATGAAATATTGGGGGTGGGGGAGGATAGTGTTCAGCACCCTGGATAGCCTCTTTAACTTCTGAAATAGGACCCAGTGCAGAAAAAAGCAGATAAGAAGGAAAATCAACTCATTTGAAATATGGTGCTGAAGAAGAGTGTTAAGGATACCCCCAGACAGCCAAAAACACAAACAAATGGGTCCTTGAGCAGATCAAGCCTGAAATCTCCCTGGAAGCCAAAATGATCACATTGGGGTTGTCGCGCTTTGGCCACATCATGAGAAGACATGACTCATTAGAAAAGACACTAATGTTAGGAAAGGTGGAGGGTAGTAGAAAGAGAGGTAGACCAGATGGATAGATTCAATCAAGGAAGTAATGAGCCTGAATTTGCAGGACCTAAGCAGAGAATTGGAGGACAGGGGTTTTTGGAGATGTTTCATCCACAGGATTGCTATGAATTAGGGTCAACTCGAGGGCAGTTAACAGCAGCAGCAGCAGAGTCAGCAAGCACATGCCTGACACAGAAGCTGCTACAGTTACTGCAATGTGCTGTGCTACACAATGAGGACAAAGATGGTCTGATTTGCTGCCTATTTCTTGAGGCATGGTGTCTACTGGCTTGCTTAGTGGGTCCCATGCTGACATATAGGCAACCTTCTGCCATTCCCTGCCTCATCTCTGCAACCTTAAGTAGCATTCCTTTCTCAGAACAACACACTACTAAGGGCTCCCATTCACCTATGCTCTACAGAGGACAAAACATTCCCAATGCAAGATGTAATAGAAGTCTCTCTACCTCATGCTGCTGGCACAGAAACAATATTTTATGTAGAATGCTGCTTGCAATATAAGCAATAGTTTTAACATCCTGTTTTCCCACAGCACAATATTTGGCATAACCATAAAAACATGAAATATAATCTTGACAGACATAATGGAAGAAAGTGCCGAAGGACTTCAGAGTAAGAGAACAGTCCAGACTTGTGTCACTGCCACAGAAAAGGCACCATCTCTCATAGGGACTTAGCAAAGTCTCCAAAGACTGCATAGAGAGCAAGCCCTCTGATTTTAATTCTAGGGAAGGCCTATATGGGACCAAGCAATCCCTAAACACTAAAGTTAGATAGAAAATGAGCTGACATATATAGCCATTGTTGGAATGAGTTGAATCAGCTCAGAAATGGAAAAAACTGTTTATTTTTAAAAGAGTAAACAAAATACTTTCTTTTAGAGAAACAAATTTGCATAGGGCACATTTCAGGTGATGGAGAAGGAACAAGATGATTGTTCCACAGCACTAGTTGACATCCACTAACATGACACTGGATTAAAATCACAGTGTACTTTGCAACGTTGGCAGGATCTCTAAGTTCAATTACATTATGCAAATGGAATTCAAATAATAAAGCAATTGTTAAATATAAGTAGAAATGCAACTCACTCAGCAGACAAATAGATGAAATGACAATTTTTAGCATATTCACACAATGAAAATATGTCCCCCCTTTTTTTTTAAAGTCTCAATTGTCCAGTTAAATGAGGGATGGGCAACTTTCAGTGTTTCTTAGCTGCAGCTCCCATGGTCCTTTACCAATGGCTATGCTGAGTAGGAGCCGTGGGACAAAAAAGGCTGGCGGGCTACATCTGCCCAGCCCTGAACTAAATGAACAAGGATCTGAACTTACAATGAATATGGAGTCAACAAGGAATGCACTGTACCAAATGCTTTTGCCCTTTAACCTCTAATGTGGCCCTGCTGCAAGGCCTATTACTAGATCTC
>NC_056525.1:150217338-150285523 GCF_019175285.1 Sceloporus undulatus | reverse complement strand
ATCATATAAGGTGTACAGATGGGAGGATATCCTTCCTCAAACATCTCGGATTGAATCTATACAGATCTTTCAAAAAGTAAGAAACAGCTGCACCACATTTAGCTCAGCCCTAACTGGCAACTAGTAAAATTACAATATATTTTGTAAGTGCATGTCTACTACCTACCATTACTAGAGCTGTCACATTCTGAACCAACCAAAAATTTCAATCTGTTTACAAGGGCAACCATCATACGGTAAATTATAGCAGTTCAGTTGTTGTTGTTGTTGTTGTTGTTGTGTGCCTTCAAATAATTTCTGACTTATGGTGACCCTAAGGCAAACCTACCATGGGTTGGAAAGATTTGCTCAGAAGATGCTGACCGTTGCCTTCCCCTGAGGCTATGACTTGCCCATGGTCACCCAGTGGGTTTCATAGCCAAGCAGGGAACTGACCCTGGGCATTCAGAGTCTTAGTCCAACAATCAAACCACTGTGCCATGCTGGCTCTACAGTACATATAGGTGGTCTTTTTTCAGGAAAGATAAGCAGATTATCCATTAATGTTTATTAAATGCACAGTGACTATGACTTCTACTTGCAAATACACAAGAAGACCTAGATCCACAGCAGTGAAACACTATGCCTATTTTTTTTTTCCCACACGGAGTACAATCACCATCCAGAACACATACAGTAGGCCCTCGGCATCCACTGGGGTTTGGTTCCATGACCTCCTATGGAGACCAAAATCTGTGGGTGTTCAAGTCCTATTAAATACAATGGCATATTAAAATGGTGTCTGTTATATGAAATGGCAAAATCAAGGCAATATTTCCAATATGTGGATGCTTGAATCCATGGATAAAAAAATCTATGGATATGAGGGGACCAATTGCATTTCTACCTCTTTTCCAGGAAAAGGGCCACTTGTTATGAGCAACTGTATCATGTCTGGAATGAGTATCAATATATTTATTCAACTACTGATCTTAAGCAGTCATTTAAGGACAAAGCTGCAACAAGTGGATCAGGTGGAAAGGAGAAATACCTATAGGTCAAAAAAACAAAACCGGTAAATAAGATTCCTAGAATAAGAAAGCCAATAGAGGTACTACATTAAGAAATCAGAAGGAACGTACGTTTTTGGTATTAATGCTAAGAAAAAGCTTTAAGAAAGTAAATTTGGTACTACTTTTTACTGATTATGCTGTCCCTCTGTGGGTTTCACTAAATCGGTTAAAGTGCTGAAAGATGGAAGAAAAACAAAGGTAAACTTTAGCAAACAAAAGCCTATGGTTCAGTTGAATGTGTGACTCTCTAGGTGTTATTGGCAAACTAATCTGGTGTCATCCAGCCATGGAAGGTGAGATGCTGGCCCAGCTCCATCAGACCTGGTTTAGATTAAGAAGCAGAGCCCCCCCTCCAGTGCATCTGCCTTGGCCCAGGCCTCAGAAGGAGAGAAGAACTGCTGGACCTGATCCCCTTCCCCACCACCATTCCCTTCTCCTTTTGTGTCGTGTCTTTTTATATCGTAAGCCTGAGGGCAGGGAACCGTCTAATTAAAAAGTAATAATTGTAAGCTGCTCTGACAGTCTTTAGGGCTGAAGGGCGGGGTATAAATACCATAAATAAATCAATACATAAATAATCTTATTACCTCAGTTGTTGATGAATGTTGTGGTAATGGGATTTGAAATGCACCAACATCTGGAGGGGCAGTTCCTTCACTCTTCACCTGATTTAGATACACCTCTAAATCAGATTATCAGAGCTACATATCTCAAATACGTGAGCGTGCCTGTGCTGCTCCCAAGAAAAAGGTTCACAAGGGAAATGCTGAAACACATATAGCATTACACCTTCATTTGGACAACTGCATCAGCAACATGCATCAGCAACCAAGGTCATGAAAATCTGTGCTAGCTTTCATGTTCTATATAGTATTTCATCAAGTAAAGGGGAAGAGAAGGAGGAAATGGCTAGATTTTTTAGATTTCTGCAACTGCATAAACATACAAAAATAGAGTAGAATCCTGTTGGTTAGTCCCAACTAGAGCAAACCAATTGGCGAATGCTAAGCCAAATCAAAGGTAAATCCCACTGATTCAATTACTCAAATTTAGTTAGGACTAACGATAGGATTTAGGTCATAAGAAGAAAAGTCTTTGGTTTAGAAGCAAAAATCTTTATAGTAAACCTGTCAAAACTGGAGGTAACTATTTGTACACTATTATTCCCAATGAAAGCTGGTTTTAAAACAAACAAATTTAAGTCCTGACCTGAAGTGACAAACAAAAATCCACTCTGATAAAGGAAAACTTATAAATTAGAATATGAGACCATCCAAACACAATGCAAGTGTGATGACTCTTCTGGCTTTGTAGGCTCTCTGCTAGGTACAGTATCAGGAGATGTATGTTTTCCTGTGACTGACAAATGGCAACTTTGAAGAGAGTGCAACTTTAATTGGGAAAGTTGAAAGGGTTAAACTCTTTCAGTTCTATTCCAGCTTGTAAACCATCAATTATTATTTTTATCTTTGAGAGAGAGAGAGAGAGAGAGAGAGAGAGATTGATTAAGTCACAAATCTCTTAACATCATATCTTGGTTTCTCCTCAAATCCTGAAGCTAAACCCTACATAAGGAATATGACTCAAGCAGTCTTGCCGGTGCTGTTTGACTGCAAATCCCAGCAGCCCTATTGGGGAATACAGAAGCTACAATTCAATAACAGCTGGAGGGCTAGATGATTCACATCCCCATCCAACAGCATATGAAATACTGCCTAATACTCCATGCCATATACAATCTCAGAAGCAAGACTAAGGGCCCGAACTGACGCACATGTCTTAAGAGGCTGGACGACATGGTTAAGCCGCTCTCTGACCAGAGCGTGGCTTTGGCATTACTTCTGGCCTCTTAGGGCATGTGCATCTTTTAAACAGCACACCTGCAAAGTGGCCCAAAACTGCTTTATTTGGCCAGTCTGTTCGGGCCCTAAGATTCTAACACCATATCACTACACTACTAGTGATATATACCAGGATCAGAAGTATGGCTCCATAAGGGAAAGGGAAATGATTTAACCTCCTGTTTGGCTCTAGAAGGAGCAACATTACACTGCAACCACCACTGTGCTGCCAATCTGGGCCCTAGAGTCACATCCATACTGGCACTGCCCAAAACAACAACATGGACACTTGGCTTTGGTTGGAGAATGCAGTAGGCTTTTCATAGTTAAACTGAATATTCTGAAGTAGGGATGAGAAAGGCCTACCTATTGAGGCAAGATTTGCCTTTCTGTGTCTTCATGGGGGCTGGCCATGGCAGTAATTTTATCCTATCCATTACCACTAGACTCCAAGAAGTCTTATATGCAGTTCTGCTGGACTGTACAGTAGCACTGTGGTAGTTGCTGTTATTTAGCCAATTAATGTTTAACAATTATTTTTAAGGCAACATGACAAGTTTAAATTTTTCTTCATGGAAACATTTTCCAGATTAACAAACTAGACTAAGCAGATCTTGTAGTGGTAGGTATACACTGAGACTACACCCACAAATATTATGACGTGTTATAATACATATTCAGAATTATCTTATTGGCTCTATTTAAAATATTCATATTAACAAACTAAATATTTAATTTAATATTGATGCTGCTATTTATGTATATATTTGAAGGATTTGCATTTCTAAGTCGCACACCTTTTTATTGTATGGTGTTGCATTTGTTTGTTTATACCCTGCCTTTTTCTCAAAGACAGATTCAAAGCAGTTTACACAATACAGAGAAAGACGTAACAACAACAACAACATTATTTATTACGGCATACAGCCAGTACAAAGCTAGAATACAATAATGACCAAATATCCATATAGACATGTTACAATCATGATGTCCATACAAATAAATGAGAAATCTAAAATAGAATGAAACTCTCTTATCGTCTGCCAACAACAACAATATATAAATAAAAGCATTTAAAAAGGCTATTTTAAAAATGCAATATAACTATTTAGTGGATGACAAAAATTAAAATAGATACAGCAAAACACTTTACATTATACATAAATTAAAAATATAATTAAATTATCAATAAAATGGACAGCAGTTAAACCCAAACCATTTAATTGAGTAATAACAAATATTATAATACGGCACACTCTGAAAGATCGCCTTTCCCCAAAAATCTGTCTGAAAGTCCTACCAAAACAAAAAGGCCTTCACCTGCCTATGAAAGGATAGCAAGAAGGAATTTAAAAATATTCCATTAAAAGACAAAAGGTAACAAATATTTTTTTAAAAAATAATACATTAATATCAGCCCTTTCTTTGTGAAACAATTCTCAAAAGCCTCTTTGAATAAACAGGCTGACAGGATAACAAAATAAGAGAGCTAGTTTGTCCTCCTTAGCACAAAAGTATCAGGGCCTGGGACAGCCATGGAGAAAGCCACCAGCACATTCTTACCAGGTGTTCCTGTAAGGATCTTAAGACTAAGGTCCAAAACACACTGCAGAAATAACCCAGTTTGAGACTGCTTTAACTGCCTTGGCTCAGGGACGTAGCCAGGATTTTAGGAAGGGGGGGGGGGGTCCAGAGTAAGTGCCACCATTATATTGGGGCTTGGGTGTGGCAGCGCAGCAGCACACACCATTCATTTTTTCTAACGGAAGGGGGGGTCCGGACCCCAACCCCTTGGTTACATTCCTGCTTGGCTTAATGCTAGGGAATTCATTTAGCCTTCTCTGTCAGAGGCCTCTGGTGCCACAATAAACTACAATTCCCATAATCCCTAGCACTGAGCCATGGCAGTTAAAGTGGTGTCAAAGTGGATAATTTCTGCAGTGTGTTTTGGACCTAAGCTAAAAAACCTCAAAAAATCTGAGACAGGCCCTTACTGGAGGATAAAGTCCATCAGCTAGCCTGAATGTGAGCCATAGAGGGCTGAAGATGCCAGCATGGCAAAACGTCAGGAATAAACTCTTCCAGAATATGGCCACATAGTGTGAAAAACCCACACAAAATTATAACCAGCACTTTGAATTGGGTCAAGAAATAGCCCATAAAACTGTTGTAATAAGGTATTTGTGTGATCTCTATAGCCAGTCCCCATTACAGTGTGGTCCCAGCAGTTTGGACAAACCAAACTTTCCTCAAAGGGAGGCCCACATGTAGCACATTACAGTAGCCTCAACAAGATAGCACTATGGCCCAAAACAGATGGGTGAAAAAAGCCAGCTTCCAGGCGGCTTAAGGGCATGGTGATTACATGACACACATACTCAAGCCGCCCCAACCTGGAAAAGCCACCCTGAAAAGGAGTGGTAAAAAAATCACTCCTTTTAAGAGGGTTGTTCAGAACTGTGGCAGTGGGACAAATTGTGAGCAAGCACATGCGGTTGCTGCAGCTCCAAGGCAAGCGGCTCCAGGCTGACCTGTTTTGCCCCTAAGTCATATTCCACCATGGTGAGATCAGCCATCTCCTGGAACAGGTATACAACTGGTATATTAGCTTTAACTGTGCAACTCCTGGGTACCACAGAAACCTAACCATCCAGGTTAACAACTAAATCAGGAATACAAACCTGAGTCCTCAAAGGGAGTGTCACTCTCTCTAAAAACAGCCTCAAACCCTCTTCCCTGACCTATCTTTGTTTGTTTGTTTTAAACAAACTTCTTTTCTCAAGTATGGGATCCACCTTTCGACAGACCAGGAACACCTCTGTCATACCTGGATTAAGCTTTAATTTGTTCACTCTCATCCAATCCATAATTGATGCTAGGCACTGGTTTACAAAAAAAAACAAAAAACAAAAAAAACAAACAAACAAACAAAAACACCCTCATTTCCCCAGAATTTGTTGGAAAGAAGTAGAGTTGGATAGCACCAGCATACTGATAGCACCAAATCTACTAATTGTGGGCAACATCTCCCAGCAGCTTCATGTATGTGTTAAACAGCATGAAGGATAGGATACAACTGTGAGACTCCATAGGCCTATGATCAGGTTATAGAACAGGAACTCATTTCCCAAGCACTACTTTCTATGCCTTCTCACTCTGGATGGGATGGAGCCATTGTAGAACAGTTCCCCCAAGTTCAATCCCAACTGATGGTACCAAAAGCTACCAAAGAGCTTAGCAGAACAAATGGGGACACGTTCCCCTGGTCCAACTCCCAGTGTAGGTCATCTTCTAAGGTGACCAAAACCATCTCTGCCCAAAACTGGCTTTGAAGCCAGACTGAAATAGATCAGTCCATCTCACCCAAGAACTCCTGGAGTGTCATCTTATTGAAATGAAAAAAAATAAACACACACAAAAATGCACCTTAACACATGCCCCGATAATCCTGTTGAACAAATTTTTATAGCAGACAAATAACTGTGGAGATAACTCTTTGAAGCAGGAGGCTTGGATTCCACTACTCTTTTGATGCATCTAACAAGCTATGCTGACCCCAGTTATAAAGACCTATGTTACATTTTGCTACATTGTAGTGGCACAGCAGCTGCAAAATTTGCACTGATGAAGTGCTATTCTATGTCCTCTCAGAAGTAAGCCCTGATTCCCAGCCATGCTGACTCATGTTCAAAGGGACTCCTAGATCTCTTTCACACATACTGCTTTATCACACTGGGGGGAAAACAGGATTTAAACGAGAGTTAAACTAGAAAAAAACAGGAAATGCCTGATGTTTATCACACAACATTTCCTGGTTTTCTCTAGTTTAACTCTAGTTTAAATCCTGTTGGCCTCCTAGTGTGATAAAGCAGGTAGTCTCATTCAGCCAGATGTCCCCCATCCTATATCTATGCATTTCATTTTTTTGCCCTAACACTGCCACTCAAAATTAACACACACACACACCACACAGCCACTAGATCAAATTCACTGTCTGACCCACTCACCCATGTGATGTGCCCCTTGACAGCCAATCTAGGCCAGCTAGGAGATGTTCAGGAGCTGCTCTTGGCAGGAGATGAGTTAGTCAAGAAGTGGATAAGCAGCTCATTCAGGCTGTGGAAGTCGATGGTGTTGTTGCTGTTACTGTTCCTCCTTGCTCCTCCTTTGGCAGCTGAAGCCACAGTGGGCTGATTTCCTCTGGTCTGTTTTTCCAGATCCTACTGTAATAAGAGGTCTTGCACTTTACCAGTGGCTTCTTCAGATACTATCTGCCTGCCTACCCTTTCTGTTTTTTCCCTTTCCTCCACATGCCATCACTACTGCATCCTTTGGCTCACCCATGGCCTCCTTTCACCTTTATTTCATCCCAATTCTGCTCTCTCATGCAGAAATGGCAGACCAGCTAAAAATCTCTAGCATTTTTTAACACATAATTTTGTACAGTCGGTCCTTCTTATACACGGATTTTTTATACACGGA
This sequence comes from Sceloporus undulatus, assembly GCF_019175285.1. NCBI lineage: Eukaryota > Metazoa > Chordata > Lepidosauria > Squamata > Phrynosomatidae > Sceloporus > Sceloporus undulatus. Next base: position 150,278,148 of record NC_056525.1, on the reverse strand, counting down.
TTCAAGCATACACGGTTTGAAAATGTTCCAAAAAAGTATAAATTTACCTTGATGTTCCATTTTTTATTAGGGACACCATTTTGCTATGTCATTATACTTAATGGGACTTGAGCATACACGGATTTTGTTATACACGGGGGATCTTGGAACCAAACCCCAGTGTATAACAAGGATCCACTGTATATCACCATTGTCTTCTTTGAAACTGAGCCAATTTTTCAATTGATATCAAAAACTATTGACAAATAATGGTATTACAAAGAAAGACAAAACCCAGGCTACTAGGCCCTAGTAATTTATATCAGCCACCTCTTATCAGCCCTTCCAAAGAGGTATCATGCTACCATACCTTGCAATCACTTGTACTCATACATTTCAGTGTTTCAATCTGCAATTGTCATAAGTTTTTTGGTTATTCCATTCTGATGTGAAGTCGAAGGCTTTCATGGCCGGCATCCATAGTTTTTTTGTGGGGTTCTCAGGCTATGTGGCCATATTCCAGAAGAGTTTCTTCCTGACGTTTCGCCAGCATCTGTGTGCTGTGTGCTTCAGAGAATGCTTGCCGGGAAAGGAGTTGGGTATATATACTGTGTGACCTGGGAAGGCAGGAGTGATTTGCATGCGTATTGTTCTGTTGCTAATGGCAGGCCTCAGGGTGGGAGGGTATGCAAAGGAGGATTCGTGTCCGCTTGATTAGTGCTCATTGTCTGCTGGGAAACCCCTGACCCTGGGAGATTTCTCATTTGCATTTGTTGAGTCTTCAGGTTACAAACCATCCTGGGCATAAAATACTGTTTGAAAACACCGAAATTCTGCACCATGCCAACAACTACCCTGTCAGGATGCACAGGCAAGCCACTGAAATCCACAAACACCTGGACAATTTCAACAGGAAAGAGGAAATCCTTAAAGTAAACAAGGTTTGGCTACCAGTCCTGAAAAATAGCAAGAGGAAGACTCAGCAGATGCAAATGAGAAATCTCCCAGGGTCAGGGGTTTCGCAGCAGACAATGAGCACTAGTCAAGTAGACACGAATCCTCTTTTGCAGACCCTCCCACCCTGAGGCCTGCCATTAGAAACAGAACAATACATATGCAAATCACTCCTGCCTTCCCAGGTCACACAGTATATAGGAGGAATAGCTAATACTCCAGAGGACAGGATCAAAATTCAAAATGACCTGAATAGACAAGAAACCTGGGCCAAAGCTAACAAAATGAAATTCAGCATGGAGAAATGTAAGGTACTGCACTTAGGGCAGAAAAATAAAATGTACAGCTATAGGATGGGGGACACCTGGCTGAACGAGACGACATGTAAAAGGGATCTAGGAGTCCAAGTAGACCACAAGTTGAACATGAGTCAACAGTGTGATGCGGCAGCTAAAAAGGCCAATGCAATTTTAGGCTGCATCAATAAAAGTATAGTGTCTAGATGAAGAGAAGTAATAGTTCCACTGTATTCTGCTTTGGTCAGGCCTCACCTGGAATACTGTGTCCAGTTCTGGGCACCACAATTCAAAAAGGACATTGAGAAACTGGAGCGTATCCAAAGGAGGGCAACTAAAATGGTGAAGGGTCTGGAAACTATGTCCTATGAGGAACGACTTAAGAGGCTGGGGATGTTTAGCCTGGAAAAAAGGTTAAGAGGTGATATGATAGCCCTGTTTAAATATTTGAAGGGATGTCATATTGAGGAGGCAGCAAGCTTGTTTTCTGCTGCTCCAGAGAACAGGACACGGAGCAATGGATGCAAGCTACAGGAAAAGAGATTCCACCTCAACATTAGGAGGAACTTCCTGACAGTAAGGGCTGTTCGACAGTGGAACACACTCCCTCGGATTGTAGTGGAGTCTCCTTCCTTGGAGGTCTTTAAGCAGAGGCTGGATGGCCATCTGTCAATGGGGATGCTTTGATTGAGAGTTCCTGCATGGCAGAATAGGATTGGACTGGGTGGCCTTTGTGGTCTATTCCAACTCTATGATTCTACAGCCCCCTGAATCCACAGGAGGAAACACAGGATATAAAATAATTAGTAAATAAATGTGATGGAACAAATCAAGTCACTTTTTTGCCAGTAGCAGTTCCAACCCAAGGGTAAAGTAAAGGATGGCTCACAGGGATAGCCACTTCAGATACTAGCTTTAATATTGAGCCATATTAGCACTGCAATAATGGTTTATTGTACCTTGATAGTATGTACAAACCATGGTTCTCTTTGTGAAGATGTTAAGTTCTGACAACTTCTCTTTTTTTACTTTGTGAAAATGTTATTCGTCTTTCCACATTAACACAGAGAAGATGTCAGAACTGTCTTTTCAGCCGAAGACAAAAGTCTTCAAAGTTCTGCTCCTTTCAAAGAAGATAATATATTTCAGTCTTTTGCCTGTAAGTATACTATTTCCTATTCTCTGTCTGTGTTAGCTTGGAGCCTGATCACAAGTATGCACAACTTAAAGCACTTCACAGTTACACATTATTTTACATGCTGTTGTTGCCAACATTATGATAGCATCTTAGCAGATAACCCCTTTTTAAAATTGTCTCAGACCAATGCTTCTTTTTCCTTTTATGCTTAGAAAAATTATTTCTTCAAACCATTTCCACATAAAGGTTTACTTAAAGTAAGTTCCACTTAAAATAAGAATAGGGCTCAGAGCACAGAAAGTGCAGCCTTAGAACTTGCTCACAAATTCAGATGCATCACTCAATTTCTCTCTACTTCACTACTGTAGTCTTTCTTGCTGACCTGGAGCTGAAAATGCAGGAATGCTTTCACTTGTTTATCAAATAAGAATGACTTCAACATCTGCACAGTGTTAATTAGACTATTTTCATGATTTTACCTGAAGAATTAAATGTTACGGGGGAAAAAGGTCATACCATTTCTGAAATTTCCCACAGTCAGTCTTTGTCAGATTCCCAACACATCAGCATTTGTGCAAGAACTACAGACACACTGAGAAATTACAGGTTTGCAAAGCATTCAAAGTACTGTATACTTCTTGAGTTAAAAACACCAACAACAGTTTTGATGGCCAAATCCAATATAAACGACTCATATAGTCCATGCTTCTCCCACTATGAGTAACCTGCATACCATGAGGATGATTAAGGCCAACCAACAGAGGCACTTTGTGAAACCTTTGTACTGACAGTTTCCAAAGTGGCCAGTTTAAGAACAAAACAGGAGTCAGACATAGTTTTCCTCGTTACAATATGCAACAACCCTTTGGCTTCAACTGCAACAGAGGAGAACTTCTTCTTGTTATTCTTCGGGGGGGGGGGATGGACTGTTACTTAAACAACCTCTCTTTTGGGAAAATCTTTTTCAACAACCTCTCTTTTGAGAAAAGATATGGAAAAACGTTTTGAGAAAATGTCAGTTACAATTTGAAGTCGAAGGCTTTCATGGCCGGCAACCATAGTTTTTTTGTGGGTTTTTCGGGCTATGTCGCCATGTTCTAGAAGATTTTCTTCCAAGGAAGAAAATCTTCTAGAACATGGCCACATCGCCCGAAAAACCCACAAAAAACTATCAGTTACAATTATTATTAATATTATTATTTCTCACCTCTCCTCAAGTTACAATTAGATGTCACACACACACCCCTTTATAAAGAACTACAGTCAGTCTTATGTTTCCACAAATTCTTTATCCATGGATTCAAGCATCCACAGCTTGAAAATATTCACACACACAGACACACACACATATATATAGCCCCAAAAGTAAACCTTGATTGTCCATTTTATATAAGGGACTCCCTTTTACTAAGCCATTGTCTATAATGGAACTTGAACATCCACGAATTTTGTTATCCAAGGGGGATCCTGGAACCAAACCCCAGTGGATACCAAGGGCCCACTGTAGTTTTAAAATACAAATACAGTATGTGTCTCGCCAATGAAATATTGCCTGGCAGGGCTTTTCCCCCTCTCCTTAAAGCTAATCTATCTACTGTAGAGTGACAAGGTTTGCTCTCTCTACAAGGCCTGAGAGCTTGTCAGCACCATGGCAGTCTCTCACCTTTCCAAGTGCATTCAAGGAATTGTCTTTCTGCATCCAGACAAGAGGGGAAACCCTGCCTTATGAAGGGTGACAAGTGTGGCATGAAATCCTCTCTTCCAGGAGCCTCTCTTTCTTACTTATCCCATCCCTTTCTCAAAGGACTGCAGGCTACCTCTCACCCGCCAGAACCTAAGACCTCTCACAAATGTCTGTTTTCTGGGCCAGCTCTCAAATGGAAAAAAACGGCTGTCTGTTTTATGAGCTGGAAGAGAAAAAAGAGAGGAGGGAGAGGAAGGAAGGGAAGGCCATCACTATATATACTGACTGCATTTTAAGTCCTATATTTTCACTGCGGCACAAACCAACCAGGCACAATCTGACACAACACCATTGAAAAGCAACCTTAACCTCAGTCATTGCTGTATATATCCCTTCCTATCCAGACACACACCCAAGGTGACCAGAGGTCCTCCTTTTCCAGGACACATCCTCCATTTCAACCTTCGTCCAAGAAGAATTCCAAAAGGTCCTCCATTTCTGGGCCTAAGAAGCCCAAACTGACATTTCCACTAGCTTTTTGAGGGCCATGTCCTCTCTTTTCCCTGGCATGTCCTCCATGTAGTGGCGCCTAATTTTCCTTGTGTGGAAGAGGACATCCACTCACCCTGACATACAGGCCGGGCGTGTTTTCCTGACACATTTCCCCAGAGGATGGATGATTCACATTCACAAAGACACATTCACACACACCAAGAAGCCAGGAATGCCACATCCTTTGGGGGGGAAGAAGAACATGTTATAATTTCACATTTCATTCTATGTATTAGTTGTTTTGACAGTCTGCATTTTGACGGTATAACTTGCTAATTTTTTGTACAGGTTACCTTTTATGACAGGTCATACCCTGTTTCGATGACGCCTGTCAAGTGCCATGCATAGCTATGGTGCAATATAAATAAATATTCATATTAATAAGAGTAACAAGAATAGGAGGGTGTTTTCCCAGAGGGTCCCACCTACCTGTCCCAAAAGCTTTGGCCACCAGCCAGGCCAGATTGGAGGCGATCTTGGCTCGGACGAAGTCATAATGGTCAAAGGGTTTGATGGCCGGGACAATGAAGGTCTTCCTCAGCTCCTTGGTGTCTGCAGCATCCCCCATTTTCCTTCTTTCCTTCCTTTGCTCAACCCTTTCCAGACCCACACAACCTTTTCCCCTTACCAATATATAATAATTAAACCCAATTTTTACATGATGCTCCTTCCAAAAGGCACTCCCTCCCCAAAAAAGTCTTTAAAAATTAAATAATATTCCCAATTTTTTGGAGAAGAGAAAAGGAGGCTGTTGTCCAAGTGAAGGATGGTGATTAAGAGGGGAGATATATATATATATATAAATATATAAATATATATATATTCCTCTTTCTCCAGCTCTTCTTTCTGCCTTGCACCAGAATGCAGAAGGTGTCTTCTTCCTTTCCCCAAGGCTTTTTTTTTGTCTTGCTCCTTTTCCTTGGCTTCCAAAAAAATATAAGAAGAAGAACAACACTGTTGGGAGGTTCCTCTGAGAGAGTAGTCTTTGGAAGTGGAAGGGAGGGTTTTTTCCTTTGCCTCCAATGCAGAAGAAGAAGAAGAAGGCGGGGAAGGGAAGGAGGAAGGAAGCCAGAGGCTGGAAGGGAGGAGGCTGGGATTTTCCTGCAGTGGCTGGGAAAAAAGGAGGAGGAGGAGAAGGGAAAGAAGATGTCCAAGGGCTGTCCAAGAAGGGCTCCAGGAGGCCCCCCAAGGAGGCTGGGGCTGGGGCTGGGTCCTCCTCTTGTTTCCTGGGGCTCCCTTCCAAAGCAGCCTGCTTTTTTCCTGCACCCCCCTCCTCAGCTTCCCCTCTGCTGCGCCTGCTGCACTAGGCTGGGAACCTACCCAGCGCGCATGCGCGCTCCTGGCCTTAAGACCCCCCCTCCTTGTGAACATGGTTGGGGCGGAGCAGTGGGGAAGAGGAGGAGGGTGGGGGATACCAAGAGAAGGGGAAGGGGGTGTTTTTCCCTCTCCGCTTGGAAGGATACAATGGGACATCCCTGAGGCTTGGCCACACACAACAGCATCCTCAGCATCCTCCTCAGGCTCCTTTAGGGCAGGATGGGATTGCCCAGCAAAGGGACCTCAGTCTGATTCTTCTATAATTTTGTGGATTGTTGTGTGGAGAGATTTTGTAGCACCTTTGAGACTCATTGGAGGAAAATATTTGGCAGCCTCAGCTTTCCTAGACTTCAGTCTACTTCCTCAGATGCATTTGGAATATAATAATAATAATAATAATAATAATAATAATAATGTAGAGAGATCTTGTAGCACCTTTGAGACTCACTGAAAGAAAGAAGTTGGAGGCATCAGCTTCCCTAGATTTCAGTCTACTTCCTCAGGTGCATTATTACCATTATCATTATCACCATCATCATTAATGATGATGAAGATAGTTTTATTATTATTATTTATTTCCTTATCACTTATTATTATTTTATTTAGGGCAGTGCCTAAATGCAGTGCAGTTGGCCCTCCACCTTTGTGGCTTTGACTTTTGTATAGATTTGATTACTTGCTGTGTTGACCAGTTATGCTCTCTCTAGGAATCTCTAGGTCCTCCAGCACAATTTGGCGGTGATACCTCTTCTTGTTGATGTTGTTGTGTGCCTTCAAGTAATTTCTGACTTATGGCAACCCTAAAGCAACCCTTTCCTAGGGTTTTCTTGGCAAGATTTGATGAAAGGAGGTTTGCCATGGCTTTCCCCAGAGGCTGAGAGCATGTGACTTGCTCAAGGTCACTCAGTGGGTTTCCATGGCCAAACTGGGAACTGAAACCTGGTCTCTGGAGTTGCAGTCCAATGCTCAAACCACTACATCACATTGCCTCACCAAACTACAAATCCAAGGATTCTGCAGGATGGAGCCATGGCAGTTAAAATGGTGTCGAACTGTACTATTTCTCCAGTGCAGATGCACGCTAAGAGTGCATGAGCTGCATCCACTGCTTTAACTGCCATGGCTCCATCCTATGGAATCCTGGGATTTCTAGTTTATTTTGGCCCCAGAGCTCTCTGACAGAGAAGGCTAAATATATCACAAAACTACAATTCCCATATTGGCTTTCTGCCTTGCGAGTACACTTGCAAAAGTAATCTGTGCATGAATTAGTACATGCAAATTTCCCCTATCATTTATAGAATATGTATCCCAATTTTCCTTTCTCAGGGTGTCAATCTAACCCAGACCAATAGAAGCTGCAGTCCAAAACAATAATAGGGCACAAAGCTGAGGAAGGTATACATATTTTGCCTTTCCTCCAGTGAACTTGAAAGGGCAGACTTGAGCATAGTTTAGAGAGGTAGGCTGAGAAATAGGCACACTGTCATCCATTTATGAGTAGGTGTTTATACCCCTCCTGGTACCTGTCCAGCTGTCTTGACTAGTACAGTAGGCCCTTGGTATCTGCTGGGGTTTGGTTCTTGATATAAACTTGTGAACACAGGTAATGGAGCGGGAAGCAATTCTAACACTAGAACTGGTTTCTGAAATGCCTCAAATAAGTGTTACGTAGAGGTTCAAAGGAATTATAGGCACAGTACATACTGCCAATAAGCAGCGTACCAGGGCCGATACTAAGGTTAGGGAGCATGTGGCAACTGCACAGTCCCTAACGCTAGTATGGACAGACAGCGTAACAATGGCGGTGCCCTGTGTACATGGGCACCATCATTGTTACATAAGCGCAGCACAGCATCCACACATTTCCACGCGGTGCTTACATAACAATTGCACCAGTGGCGCACTTGTTACGCCGCCCCTGTGTCTTTAAAAGAACATGCTTTTCTCGGGTTCTTTTTCCTTCGCAGGGAAGCCGTACGGTTTGGCAGCTGTGGATTCCCTCCGGAGGAAAAACAGGCACCATCAGGCCACCGGTTTTTGGCAGTCTGTGCTGTGCCATAATTTTAGGAGAAGAGAAAGATGAATCGGTGTCACATAATTTTCACGGTGGGAGGGTTAATACAGAAATGTAAAATAACATGTACAGTGGCTCCTTGCTATCTTCTGGGGTTTGGTTCAAGGATCCTCTGTGGATATTAAAATCCGTAGATGCTCAAGTCCCATTAAATATAATGGCATAGCAAAATGATGTCCCTTATATAAAATTGAAAATCAAGGTTTGTTACAGTATTTGAAATTTATATTTTTTTGGAATATTTTCAGTCTATGAATACAGTACTTGAATCTGTGGATAAGGAAAGCTGACTGTAGACACATGAATAATCTGGCACTGTTATTATACTAAAATTAATAATGAATAGAGAATTGATACTGGCAAATATGGTGATCAAAACTCCCATGGAAATAGCTTGACTTCCAGGTGTGTTATTGTTGTGTGCGTCCAAGTTGTTTCAGGCTAACAGTGACCCTAAGGTGAACCTATCATGGGGTTGTCTTGGCAAGATTTGTTCATAAGGGATATGCCTTTGCCTTCCTCTGAAGCTGAGAGAATGTGACCCAAGGTCACCCAGTGAATTTCATGGTCAAGCATAGGACAGCTTGAAGGGCCACTGAGAAAACTACCTTATTTCAATGAGCCCTAGAATTTCTAGTAATGGTACCACCACCAGCAGCAGCAGCAATACTGCAGTCAGCATTCAGTGGCCTTGAGCCACCACTTTAATTTGTCACAAGCCCTATCAGGTCTTCAGAATATTGTTAACTGGATGGGAGAAAGGACAAGAGTGTCCCATCCTCCTTAGTTGTTCCTGTGTTTGCATGGAGAACGGTACTCTGAAATAACAGTCTCAACTAAGCATGGAGATTCTCCATGCAATCCAGAAAAAACAGGGTTTCCAATACCATGGGGAAGGCTTCATGTGCATTGGAGGCTCTTCAGGCTATCACTCTCCACATTAAGAAAGTGATGATGAGGTTGTGGGACCAGTCTGTTCTCTCGTTTATTTTAACCCACTTTTGATAGAGCTGCAATATTTCCAACACAGCATCACCCTTAGACATTGTGGGACACTTAAATGTCAGTTTAAAATGGACAATTATTCTACTTTTAAAGGTTAATTAGCAAAAATTTAAATTGTATTCATTCTTTTTGTGTTCTGTAATTGTGTATAATGGCTGTCCGCTAAACCACAATAAACTAGTATTGGTACTGGTAAGTATCACTTCCCAGCACTAGTCGCCCAGTGTGCCAGAACAGAACCAACTGGTCAAATTTGAAACCCTCTTTTGTTTGGGAAGCCATTATTTATATAGGTTCTCTACTAGGAGCAACTGCAAATTGTATCAAGTACTCATAGTGAATAGCCGAAGGCCATCCATGATTGTGCAGACAGAGGACAAAGTCATTCTCCCAACCAAGGTTATCAAATAGTTTAAAAAATAAAATAAAATCTGCAACAAGGTTAAACACTTAACGCTCCAGGTACCAAGGATGAAATTGGTGCAATTTGAAGCCAGTGAGCTGCATCCTTAGTTATGCCTTGTGGTTTCAGCAGTAAGTCCCCAAATTTTCTGCCTGAGGACCTGAAATATTTTTGACCAAAACTGGATTAATCATCCTAAATAAACCAAAGTCCAGGTTACTAGCAAAATTCTAAGGAGTGCTGGTCAGCCTAAAAACTTGGTCACGAAGCAGGAACTGATTAAATTGATTAAACATGCAAATGTGTTGAATGAACTATTATAAGCCCTTCTTTATCCCCACAGCTAGAAGCTATGAAATGTTCTCATCTGAGAGGTTTTGACTGGTCCCTACTTGGCTATTTTTCCACTGGCCTTTTTAGTAATTTTTAATTTTCTGTCAAACTAGATTTATACTGATTTTGTTAATCTTTCATAATCAAAGAATAACAAAATATTCTTTTGGTCTGATTCTGTACAATTTATCTGGGGAAAATGTATTCATAAAGAGTAGTGTTACTTAAAAAAAAGCATAGATAATAATAAAAATAGCCCCATATCCATTGTTTTCTACCTTGAATATGTGTATGTCTGTGTGTAGGCATCTTCAAATTGCTTGTTGACTTATGGTGAATCCATGAATTGAATAGGGTTTTCTTAGGCAAAGGTTGTTTGCCAGTTCCTTCCTCTAAAATATAGCCTATAGCATCTGGGTTTTTTTGGCAGTCACAATACCAAAATAAATTATGTAAACATTATGTAAAATAAGACCAATGTTAGGCACTTTAACTCAGTTTGCATACTTTACACATCTCAAAAATCAGCTTTTCTTGGTACAGAACTTGGTTTACATGAATACTGAATATACTTTTAGTTTTCATCATAAGATAAAAACAGCCGTACTTAAATAAAATACACAAGAGAAATTGATATAATCGAATGGTTAGCCATAGCCAATTCTTCACAAATACATACCCTCCAACTTGTTATGGACAATGCCAATTAATCTTCTGTTGTCTTGTTTTTTAAAGCTGCTTTTTTAATGTCCCAGTTTCTTTCTCCTCCACCAACTTTCCCCCTGTGTCCTTAATTTACTACAGTTATTGAAAATTGAGTCAAAGCACAAAGTAGTTTGTACTCCATTAACGCAACAGGTAGGAGAGTGCCTTTCCTAGCAGACACAAGCAAAAATAACTGCTGTAACCTCTCGTAGCTTGTGTGCTCTTCCCCATTAATAATTTCCCCCTCTTGACCGCACTCTCATGTTAATTGACCACATGTGACCCAGTTTTCATCTGTGAAATGTTAGAGGGTGTGTATATAAGATTCATATGTTTGTGATCTGCTTTGATTTGAAATTACTACTTCTTTGATTTGTACTCATCACTTATACTAATAACAATCTTTATTCTCTGTGTGCTGTTCCTTAGATTACCAAAATGGATGACACTGATCACCAGAAAACAGTGGCTCTTCAGTAGAAAAGAAAGGTACAACCACAGCCCTGCAGAAGTGCAAAACATCCTAGTTAGAATCATAGAGTTGGAAGAGACCACAAGGGCCATCCAGTCCAACCACTTGCCATGCAGGAAATCTCAATCCAAGCATCCCCAACAGATGACCATCCAGCCTCTGTTTGAAGACCTCCAAGGAAGGAGACTCCACTACACTCCAAGGGAGTTTGTTCCACTGTCGAACAACCCTTACTGTCAGGAAGTTCCTCCTAATGTTGAGGTGGAATCTCTTTTCCTGTAGCTTGCATCCTTTGTTCTGGCTCCTGTTCTCTGGAGCAGAAGAAAACAAGCTTGCTCCCTCCTCAATATAACATCCCTTCAAATATTTAACCAGGGCTACCATATCATCTCTTAACCTTCTTTTCTTCAGACTACCCAATTTACTTGACTATAAGTTGACCTCATGTATAAATTGAAGGTAAGGTTTAGGGCCAAAATTATGGATTTTGCTGTCACCCATGGATAAGTCGAGGTTAATATTTAGGGGCATATGGCAAAGGATCTAAAGGATGAAGCAAAGTGAAACAATGTCAAAGAACTTACAAAATTCCAGCAGAATTAACTATTTGTGCTTACTCTTAAGGCTGGATGGATGAGAGAGTAGAGAGGGTCAGCGCTTCCAGGACAGATTGTACTCTTGCTTTTCACCAGGTGATGGCTCCTTCTTTTAAATAAGAGCTAAGATACAGTACTTACATTGACTCATGAATAAGTCGACTCAGGTTTTTTGGGTCAATTTTTTTATCTAAATTTCTAGGCTTATACATGAGTATATACAGTAAACATACCCAGCTTGCTAAGTCGTTCCTCATAACATAAGAAAACATAAGATAGATAGCAGATGCTATTATTGTCCTTGCTAATTAACTAATAAAAACCCTTGCCACTTCAACCCTTTGAACCTATCCTCCACTAATAATAATAATAATAATAATAATAATATGCTTTATTTATATACTGCTCTTCTGAGTCGATCAAAGCAGTTCACAGAATCATTTAAAACTTTCACATCATAAAAACAACATCTCAATATATCTATCAATAAAAACCAGTAAAAACCGAACATCAATAAAACAAACATGGAATCTATCAATTGTAATTAACCATTTATATCAGGGGAGACAGTCTCTATAAGGAGTCCGAAGGGAATGCTAATCGGGAGAGGTGGGTCTTTAAAGCCTTTTTGAAGGCGTCCAATGTGGAGGTCATCCGAAGTTCTTCTGGAAGTTTATTCCAGTACATTGGTGCAGCTGATGAAAATGCTCTCTGGTGCTCACTACATTATGATCACTACGGTACTGGTCCCCCATTTTGATAAAGTGAGTTCAGACTTGCTGAAGATAAGAATTTGGATTGGACATGAACAGACATTTGTATGGTTGAGTTAATTCTGTGCTCCCCTGACAGAGACTGGGCATTAATCAGGAAATGTGTTTAATTTTATAAATCAGTGGTTCAGTACATTTCAATAGTCGTAGCCTGAAATAGTTTTTTAAAAGCACAATTGTGATTTATTGGTGTGGCAGAATTAAATAGAAGATTCACATTGTTGCCCCTTTGGAACGAACTGGTTTTCTTACTGTGGTATCAAAAAGGATGCAAGGAGACTGATATGTCTTCAAGGCATAGTAAACCACTGCATTCTGAACCATTTGTTTGGAGAGACAGAAACACAGATATGGAATCTCAGAGGATTCCTGGTCTTTCAACCCATCCTGTATGAAAAATGCTGTGGATCAGCTATGTATTCTTCCTTTTTTGCATTATTACTGGACTTGAATGTATATAACAGCAAAATGATTTCTGGTGTGGCTGGTGAAGATCTATTTCAGTCGGATTTTTTTCCTTTGCATGTTTCCTTCCCACTATCATAAGCATATTGCTTTTAAGTAAATTTAGCTACTAAAACAGATAAGAATTGGCAAAGGATAGGGATAGATACCCATACTAGAAAAAAGAGCCACACAATCCTATATTCACTCAGAAGTCAAAACAAATTAAGTGGGACTCACTTCAGGGTTAACATGCATTGGTCTGGGCTACTAGTTTTATATGAGAAAATTATTCCAGTGATTGCAGCTGAAAGAGGAAATCTTAGTATGAATGTGCATTGCATTTATGCCCTTAAGACAAAATCAGCTGCAAGAATGGAAATCTAAACGTCATATTTGCCTGCAGCTTTTAAAGGCAGGAGGAATACAAAACTACCTGCAGATTTCCAGTTCCATTCATTTTCAGAATCACCACTGCCTTTGTAAAAATACTTAGCAAGTGAAGCTTTCCCCTTCATTTTACCCCAATATAGGCATTCTTCAATGAACAAAGTCAATGGAGTTTATCACACGGGATGTATCCCATGCAGAAACTAGATTTAAAGTTTAAAAAAAAACCCAGCAAAAGCAGGTTCTTTTTAACACAACGTTCGGGGTTAACCTGAACAGAAACTAGAAACAACCACAAAAGTGGGTAGTTTTTCAGACAACATTGGCATCAATGAGAAACAACATGACATTCATCTGAATGCAAAGTCGACAAAACGTTCCTTTTTACCTTTGGGAACTTCCCAAAAATAAAAAAGGAGTGTGTTTTGTCGACTTTGTGTTCGGATGAATGTTGCATTATTTCTCATTTACGCCAATGCATCCAGAAAATAACCTGCAAAAGTCGATTTTAAAATCCCATTTCTTCATGTGATGTAACCAATTTGCCTCCTTTTTATAGTCTTTTTACACAACAACAGCCCAGCTCCTGCCTTTCCTTGTCTTGTGTTTATCCTGAAGTTTTCTTGCATCATTGACATTGACAGCATGGTGAAGGAGGGCTGGAGAAAGACAGACATTCAGTGCTAGGTTGCAATAGTGTGTCAGCAGTAAATCATGCAATAAAGCTTGACCTGGGAAAGAATGAGATTCTACCATCTTGTATATTGTTACTTCTAAAATGAATGAATGAGTGAATGTCTTTGCATGAGTGGTGATTTCCTTCTTTCAATTCATATAATAATAATAATAATAATAATAATAATAATAATAATAGTATCCCACTCTTTCCCCAGAACTAGGACTCAACAGTACAATTAAAACTATTTAAGCTGGCACTCTGGAGTTCCAATTGTCGGAACCTGTGCACACAGGCTTGATCCTTACTTTGAGTTGCCCAAGCCCTCTCAGTTACTTTACTTTAAACTAATAAAATTCCCCTATTTAAATATTAATTGTGGGTGCCCTCCTGGGACCGTCGTATTTTGAGTAACTACTCCCTCTCAAGAAATTTCCCCAAGAAAATATCATAACCTTAGAGTTGCCATAAGTTGGAAACAAACTGAAAACATAAAACAACACAAAGATTCAAAAGCAACAGTAGTCATCTATGGTATAAGACTTAAGGTCCAAGAAATAATCCAGTTTGAGACAGTTTTAACTGCCCTAGCTCATTGTTAGGGAATCTTGGAAACTTTTATGAGACATTTATTTGGACCAGGTTTCACAACTGCACTGTCAGAGACCTCTGGTGCCACAACAAACAACATTTCCCAGGATTCTCTAGCACTGAACCAAGACAATTGGTGTCAAACTGGATCATTTCTGCAGTGTAGATGGACTCTAAGAGCCCATACAGACAGGCCAAAATAAAGCTGCTTTGGGTCATTTTGGAGGTACACTGTTTAAATGATGCATGCATCCTAAGAGGCCAGAAGCAGTGCCAAAGCCATGCTCCAGTCCTAAGGACTGGAAGTGACCTGAAGCAGCTTTATTTTGGCCTGTCTGTACAGGGCCCAAGTCTGCAATCTTGTGTTCCCATTATAGCAAATATTAGTCAACAAAATGGAACTTATTTCCAAGAAAACAGGCATAGAATTGTCCTGTTAATTTTTTGCAATTTTACACAGATGTTTGTGGCAGTGAATCATCATTGAACATTGAGGCTTATTTCTGTGTAAAATGCATAGTTTGATGCTGCACAACTGCCATCTTATACACATATACATAGCAGTAAGCCTACACATGATTTAGTGGGGGAATTACTTCCATGCAAACTTACATTGGACTGGATCAGAGGAGCCTGCGTTAAATAACATCAAACAAAAATGAGCTACATACAGGGCTCCCCCGGGTTACGAAATTAATTCGTTCCGCGGCGCCATTCGTAACCCGAAAAGCATTCGCAAGCCGAAGCCCCATAGGCGTTAATAGCGAAAGCCGCGATTTGGTGCGAAAAAGCGCCGAAAAGCACCAAAAAATTTTTCGTAACCCGAAATAACCTTCGTAACCCGGAACAGTTTTTTTAATGGATTTTTTTCGTAACCCGGAAATTTCGTAACGCGGCGCATTCGTATCCCGGGGTACCAGTGTAATTTATCTCTCTGTGTAAATTACAGTGGAGGGGAGATAGCTGTTTGCTGCAGGAGAAAATGAGAAAACACTAATGAAAATCACGAGCTACAGGGTTTTTTGATCTTGAGCTACAGGGTTTCCAACTGAGAATGATGCAATGTAAATATAATACAGCAGTCAGTTACTGTCAGAAACAATTTCAGCATGTATTACCTAGTACTACATATTACTGAGAAAGGTGACTTGGTCCGAACTGAGCTGCTGAAGCCACCTGGTATTATTGGAATATTTCAATTCTGAGAGTCTCACTTCCAAATGGTCCATTCAAGCCAGACCCCTGAGTAGAGTAAAATGGGACATGATATCCTTTGTAAGAATGAAGTAATGATAATCCTTTTCAAGATTCTATGATTCTATAAGGAAGGAGTCAACACCTCCCTTATGTCTGCCCAAATGTGCATTAAACCTCTCCCATCCTTTCCTCTACAGGGATTTCAGAAGACCTGTATTAGTTCATGTTGCTGTCACATTAGATGTGGCTGGAATTAGAGATGCCAAACAAGTAGAAATCTATTAGCTTCATCTATTTGGTTGTTGGCCTTTAAATATTACAGTAGTGCCATGGAATGAATCTATACATTCTATTTACTTTTTTAAAAAATCTGCCCCTCTGGTCAAGATTACATATGCATTTATGCAATGACTACTTTGGTCCAATATCCCTGCTTAAGAGAACCAGAAGATATTCAACCAAGTGAGACAACCCTTTGTCTAAAAAAGGGATCAATAGGAACAAACACATCAGTTTATAGAAATCTCTCCTGTATCCTGTCAGGGTGATTTTATGGCTTCCAAATAATAGCTGTAGAAATATTAATTCATATTAAGACACTCGTGTTCTCGTGAAATAGTACCCAGTACATTGCTGCCAAAAAAGAAAAAGAAATGGAATGAATAACTTATTCTTTGGAAACAGAAAAATAACCATTTAATTTCACCCCCACAGGAAAACCTCAAATACATACCAAGAACCATGTTGAGAGGTGCACAATAATCAGAAGTGCCACATAATTCATTTCTAAGATAGACATTCTTGTTCCTAGGTGGTCCTAAAATTAAGTGGCCTTAAATAATTGATGAACACCCTGCAAATGGCTGCAGCTAAATTGAATTTTTTCAGCCGCACCCCAATTAAATGTTAATACTGATTTGTTTCCATGTCAGCACACATGACAACATGATTTTGTTTCTCAAAATGAAAAAGCTGGCTCTACCATTAGGCAAAATGAGACATCCACCCCAAGAAACAGATACTCAGTCTCCCTGAGCTATTCATGGCCTTGGTATCTGAATTGCTTAGCCTGAGTAGAGTTGTGAAGCATGGCATTATGGTGGATCCAATACTTTCTGGAGAGAGAAAGAGGTGGAGAATTTCTCTTCTACCTCATAGTCATGGATATTTGAAATGTCATGTGTACGGTTGCCGGAGTGAAAAATGGAGACAGCTCCTATACCATTAATGCTGTGTAGAATTTCACCAGAGGCTCTTTGTCACACTACTAAGAAGCAAGCCACACCTGCTGAAATTCATATGAATAACCATGTCTCCAGTTTTCACTCTGACAACCCTAGTCATGTAATAGGGATTTCTAGCTTGTTGTTGCTGACTTGCGTAGAGTAGCCAGACATTTTGCCTGGTTTTATTCTGTCTATGGATCAGGGACAGTACAATTGGGAAAGACAGCTCACCAAGTGGGCAAGAGGAGAAGTTCTCCACAAGACAGCAAGCTGCCTTCACATATGTTGTAAAATGGTGTGCTCATTGGGACTGATACTGCAGGATGACCATAGGGGATTGAAATGAACAGTAGATGGAGAAAAATGACTCTGACATGCTCTTTTCTCTTTCTTGGGAGTGGCAATGCAGTACAAGTCCTTAATATTTAACATCATTCTAAGTGAACTGAGGAATGACTTGGCTCAGCAGGCTTTAACAGTGAGCCCTTGGTATCCACTGGGGTTTGATTCCAAGACCCTCCATGGATCCCAAAACCCATGGATGCTTAAGTACCATTAAATAAAATAGCCTAGTAAAATGGTGTCCCTTATATAAAATGGCAAGATCAAGCTTTGCTCTTTGGAACTTATATAATTTGGAATATTTTCAGTCCATGGATTCTTGACATTCCATTGTTTGAAAACTAATTGATTGCTGTTACTCTTTCCAAGAAAGATCTCATTCCTTCCTAGCAAGTTAAAAAATAACGGGGATGTATGTACTGTATACATGTGATCACTATTCCTCCATTTTCATTGTTGTTGTGTGCCTCCAAATCATTTTTGACTTATAATGACCTAAGGTTTTCTTAGGGTTTTCTTGTCAGGTTGTCTTTAGAGGGGGCTTGTCTTTAGAGGGGGTTTGCCACTGCCATCCTCTGAGGCTGAGCGAGTGTGTCTTGCCCAAGGGAATCGAGCTCTGATCTCCAGAGTCATAGTCTAATGTTCAAACCACTATACCATGCTGCATCCTTAGGGATGAAAAAGTTGTGCACCCCTGACTTGTATGAATATAACATATTTTAGTACAGAAAATTGTTGAAAGTGTCACTGGCTGGCTTTCCTCCTACCACACTACTGTTAGATACAGAGCATCCAAGCCAAGAAGATGAAAAAGTGGCAGCTGCATGTTCCTTAAAGATAAGGGGTGGGAGGTGGAAACTGAAGCCAGTTTGTAAATGCTCCTAAACTTAATAACTCAAGCAAAAGAATATGGCTAAAGAAAACAGAGTGCAGTAACACTTTTAATTGACTCATTGCAGCAAGGGTAGGTTTCCTAAGCAACTAATGCACTAACAGAATGAAATTACATCTTAATTTTAGGCCTGGCTTTCTGTGGGTGAGAGAATATTACAAGCTTTTGATGTGTTCAGAAATTTGCTTCATGTAGAATTCTCTGTAGGAAAAAAAAAAGCTACATGGCAATACAGTACAACTCCAGTACTCCACAGAGCACAAAAGCCAGATTGCTAGATCTAAAATTTATTTGTTGATTTCTTGCATTAATATCCCACCTTTCATCCAGGGAGCTCAAAGTGGTGTTTGTTGTTGTTGATGTTGCTGTGCCTTTAAGTCATTTTTGACTTATGGCGACCCTAAGGTGAACCTATCATGGGTTTTTCTTGGCAAGATTTGTTCAGAGAAGGTTTGCCATTGCCTTCCTTTGAAGCTGAGAGGGTGTGACTTGCCCAAGGTCACCCTGTGGGGTTCGTGGCCAACCTGCCATTCGAACCCTGGTCTCCAGAATCACAGTCCAACGCTCAAACCACAACACCACATTGGCTACAGATTAAATAAATTGGGGCATCATGCACTGCCACTGATGGGAAAATATACGCACACACAAACCACATTTTAATTTATTCAGATGTCCCCACAAATCTGGGGACCTTCGCACTGTGGTCATCGATGCCTATCTCTTGAAGCTAGCTGATAATAGTTCATTATTTCAAAACTCTTCCATAAACTGAATTGTGAGCTAGAGATCACTATGCCCAATTTCCTGCACAAGAGATCTGTGATCTCCTCCCTCCAAAATTAATACTAACAAAATCCAAAATAAACTGGTAAGAGAAGCGCAATCATGGTGCAAGTCTCCAGCTTTTTTTTTAAAACTACAAAAGCATCACATTGTTTTATATGTACTGCTGAGACCTCAGCATCTTTGGTCCTTAACATACAAGTTGAGTTTCCCTTATATGGAATTCTGACGTCTAAAATAAAAATATTAATAACATTTATTTTCTTTGATGGCTGAGATAGTGGTACCTTTGCTTTCTGATGGCTCAATGGACATCAACTTTTTTTCATGCACACAGTTATTCAAAATACTGTATCAAATTATCTTCTGAGTGTATATGAAACATAAATTCATTTTATGTTTAAACTTGGGTCCCATCTCCAAGATATCTCATTATATACGTATATGCAAAAGTAGACATTCCAATTTAACACAAATAAATAAAAACAATTTGCTGGTCAATGACCAAAATAATTAATAATAATAATAATAATAATAATAATAATAATAATAATAATAAAAACAAATAAAAACAAATAAAAACAAATAAATTCCAAAATCCTTCTGTCTCAATGCATTTCAGATAAAGGATACTCAACCTGTAATTAAGGCCTCAGGAGCACTGCAGAAACAATGTAGTTTCACAACACTTTCACTGCCATGGCTCAATGCTATGGGATTCTGGAATTTGTAGTTAGTTGTGGCACCAGAGGTCTCTGACAGGGAAGGTTAAGCATCTCACAAAGCAGCAAATTCCAGAATTCCATAGCTTTGAGCCATGGCAGTTAAAGCAGTGTCAAACTGCATTGTTTTTGCAGTGCAGATGAGGACTAAAGTCTGAACAAGAAAAAGAACCTCTTTCCTTTTGGTAGGTTGGGTCCTTTCAATATCTGGAAGTCCTTTTGCACTACACAATTGGCTGAATCTACACTGCAGAAATAATCTGGTTTGACATTACTTTAACTGCCATGGCTCAATGCTATGGAATTCTGGGAATTGTAGTTGACACAAAATTACAATTCCCACAATTCCACAGGATGGAGCTATGACAGTTAAAGTGGTGTGAAACAGGATTATAAATGTAGTGTGGATGCAGCCAAATAAAGTACTACGATTGCTATGATTCCACTTCATTCCATCCTATGGAATCCTGGGAATTTGTGGGGAGAGGAGTTCTCAGCCACAGAGCTCTCCAAACTACAATTCCCAGGAGGCCATCAGATACAGTCATGGCAGTTAAAGTGCAACCATAGTGCTATCATTGTGTAGTGTAAAAGAGTCCTGGAGATAACCTCACTGCAGAAATAATCCATTTTGACACCACTTTAACTGCCCTGGCTCAATGCTATGGAATTCTGGGAACTGTAGTTTGTGGCACTAGAGCTGTCTGACGGAGAAGGCTAAATGTCTCACAAAATTACAGTTTCCAGAATCCCATAACATTGAGCATAAAGTGGTGTCAAAGATCAAGCAGACAGAATATATTGTAAAGACCAAAAATAAATTGCATCGCACATTTTTAGTGCAAATATAAAGACACAAATAGTGTTCAGTGCAGTAAGTATTGCAGAATGTCGTGCCACAAGTCCACTTCAGGGAGGGTCATGCCATGCAGCTGTTAATAAAATGTTGCCGTATATAAAAAAGTAACCCCAAGGCGACCTTATCATGGGCTTTTCTTGGCAAGTTTATTCAGAGGGGGTTTGCCATTGCCAGCCCCTGAGGCTGAGAGAGTGTGACTTGCCCAAGGTCACATAGTGGGTTTCTATGGCCGAGCTGGGAATCAAACCCTGGTCTCCAGAGTCCTAGTCCAATCCTCAAAATAGTACATCATATATGAAGTCGAAGGCTTTTATGGCTGGCATCCATGGGTTTTTGTGGGTTTTTTGGGCTATGTGGCCATGTTCTAGAAAATTTTCTTCCTGATGTTTCACTGGCATCTTCAGAGAATGCTTGCCTGGAAAAAGTGGGTCTATATATACTGTGTGAGCCTGGGAATGCAGGAGTGATTTGCATGTGTATTGTTCTGTGCTGATGGCTGGCCTCAGTACAACACCCACAATCCACAAAAGAGTGATACCTTTATCTGGCCAACCCAAAGGCACCAAACACATGACAAATTGTGCATTTGGGCTGGCAGAATAAAGGTATCACCCTTTTGTGGATGGTAGGTGTTGCTGTACTTTACTGTAAAGCAATGTTTTGTTCCCTGGATAGGGTTGCCATTTCCCAGGTTCTGGTGGGACATTCCTGGTTTTCCAGCCTTTAGGAATATCCCGTCCCGCCTTTGCTTAATGCCCCTGGATGGCCATACTCCTGGTCCTTGGCTCTCTGCCTCGGCCTGCCCTTCCCAACAGAGGCAGAGCAGCATCCATGTTTGTGTGTGGGAGAGGCTGCAGCCCAGGGGTGGGCTTCCAGCTCCTCCATCTCCATTGGGGCTAGGCAGAGGAGCAGGCGCCTTTCCATTCAGCCAAGCTGAGACTAGAGAGAGAGCTCCGGAGGAGGACAGAAGAGAGGCAGCGCAGGTCTCCCTATAGGACCTGGAAGGCCTTGCTGGGCCTGGGAGGGGCGGTCTGGGGCTGTTGTTGCTGTGCCTTCAAGTCATTTCCAACTTATGTCAATCCTTAAGCGAAATTATCGTGGGGTTTTCTTGGCAAAGTTTGTGCAGAGGGGGTTTGCCCTTACCATCCTCTGAGGCTGAGAGAGTGTGACTGGCCACTTTTATTTCCCTTACCCCCTTCGTTTGAATGGGGCTTGAAAATACACAACCCTGGGGTGGGGGGGCTGAACGGATCCTCCATGAGTCCCAAGGGGCGACTGTACATTCATGGGCTACTCTCCTTCACTCCCCCCCCAAAAATGACTCCAAAGAGACACCAAAGTGTAAAGATGGAAAACAGATTTATTTATTTAAATTTACAAGTTAGAAGAAGAAAAATTCATTATATATTATTATTAATTATTATTATACAATAAAGTAAATACAAAGAAATAACAAAGAATACACAGAATTAACAAAAAAAGGCTAGCAACGATACATTTTAGAAATTAATAATTACAGGCGCGTTACAGACGCGCCTATAGTGTGTGTTAGGGTTAGGAAAGGGCGTGCTAGGGTTAGAAAGGGGCGTCACTTCCTGATGCCCCTCAATCCTAATATGGACTGAGTCCGTACAAAATGGCGGTGCCTGTCCACATGGGCGCCGCCATCTTGATGTCGCAGACGCATAGTGTCTGGACATCGCAAGCCGGAAGTGACGCCGCGAGTGCACCAGCACCAGAAGGGCCTTGGCCACAGCACCAGGGAGCTGCTTCCTGAGGTTCTCTGAAGGCCAGCCTGATGATACTACTACTGCTACTAGTAGGGGAAAGGACATTGCCAACTGAGACTGGAGCATTGCTGGGCTGCCATCCTCTTTGCCCGGGTAAATGATCCTTGGAGAAGCCTTCCTAAGAGGGACCTGCAGGAGTCTTCTGGTGGCATCCCTTGGCCAGGTGTTAAGGCTTACAGTACATATCTTCCCTTTCAGGAGTAAATAGTCTTTCGGTCCTGCAGGAGCAGTGGGATCATTTTCCTGAAAGAGAACAGAGAAAGCAGAGAAGTTTTTGACTTCTCATTTGAAGCCCACTGGTTGTAATATACCAAATGGGCATTCTCCAACTGATACAGACATCCTCTATTGTTTCCCCAGTAACGCTGCGAATAATCCCTTTCTCCCTTTATTTTGGGGTGGAGGGATCACCACAGCTCAGTGGTTGGGGAAAGGGGAAAGCCAAGGCCCTCTCCCCCAGAGAGAAGGAACCAAGACTCACCATGATGGGTGGCATCAAGGAAGGACTGAATTGTGGCATGAACTTGGTCAACAAAGTATTAATAATGTGAATTAATTCCCTGCAAAGAGAGAGTGAATATCACCTCACTAAGGCCAGAGGAGACAGAAAATCCTGTTTGCTCAGTAGAGAGATTTGCATTCCTCCATCTAGCCCCATCCAGTGGATTAGAAACTCCACTGACCATTTCTCCCCCAGCTTGTTCTTGTAACACAACTTACTCTACTGACATGTAGTCTCTGAACTTCTTGCAGGTCTCATCATGGAGACTGGATTCATACATGACCACAGCATACAACAAGACATTAGAGATGAATGGGACCCAGAGCTTTAGTGTCTTATCATCAGTGACGTCTCTTATGATCAGCTCAATGGCTTTGATCACCCTCGTCTGAGCTGAGAAGGTGATTCTGGCCTCAATGGCCTGTTACAGACAGCCAAAATAAAGCTGCTTCGAGTCACAGTGGAGGTATGGTGTTTCAATGATGCATGCGTCCTAAGAGTCCAGAAGTCGCGCCAAAGCCAAAGGACTGAAGTGTGGCTTTGGTGTGGCTTCTGGACTCTTAGGATGCATGTATCATTGAAACACCATACCTCCACTGTGACTCGAAGCAGCTTTATTTTGGCTGTCTGTAACAGGCCAATAAGAGTACTGATTGCAGACAATCGGGAAAGAGAGAGGTTCACCTGGCCCTTCTCCCCAACTCCCAAAGACAAGGCACAGATGGGAATGCTCTGTGTAGAGCAGCCATGGGAGGGTCAGCAGGAAAGACCCCTTCTGGGTGATGTCCTCACCTTCCTCATAAAGTAATAATCTTTGTGCTGAGCCAACCAAGAGCCCTCATTTACCTTGCCCAAGAGGAAGAACAGGGCATGCTCCTTACAGGTGATTCTAAATAATGGTCCAAGACAAGTTCCAAATGCCCTTGGGCCAATGTGTCTGCAACTTCTTCGGCTACTGAAGTGTTCAGCTGGCAGAACGTCTTGCAAAGATGATGCAGAACCTTCTTTTCTGGAGGGAGGGGAGAGGGAAGAAATTAGATAACTGCCATCTGCTGTATGTGACAAGCCTTGAAACATGCTGAGCAAGTTTATTTGCTTGGGTGTGCATTAGCTTTATTTGTTATGATGGAAGAGGTTCCATTGGTGCCCTCTCCTCCTGGTCAGGAGGTTGAAACATTGGACATGTCCTGGAAGGTGTCATGGCCACCCTGCTCAATGGGCCTCTTCATCATGCTCATAAAAGAGGACATTTTGGGATTCCTCCTTGTCAGGAGGTTGAAAAATCCTGGAAAAGGAGGAGGCCAGGATCCTTCACTGCCTGACCTAAGATCATGGTCCCTTCTCAGGACACTATTGGGCACCCTGCAGTAGGTACAGGAGGTCAAAAGATGAGACCCCTCTGTGGTTTGCAAGACTCTTTCCTTACCGGCTTAACTTAGCGCAGGCCCCTTGTGGCTCCATAAGTCTGAAATGAGAGCAGGAAAAAGTCATGAAAAGTGACACCTTCTGTCCACCAGTGGGGCCAGAAGGATGCTCCAGACAACCCACTGAGGGTACCACAAGGGCATCCTTATGGACATGGAAAAGAGTGCTTCTTCCAGAAGCACCCAATCATTTCTCCAGGAGGCATTACAGCAGCCCTCCCTCCCTTTTCTTGTTGTTAACTACACTCTGAGTACCTGGCCATTCTCCTCTCTACAGATGTCATCATCCATGGTCCAGTCTTCTGTATCCTGAAAATCAGTGGCTGCAGGGAGGACAGAAGTGAAAGCCATCAAGACTCTTGTAATGACCACTTAAATTACCATATTAAGTTTCTTTTAGATGACAGCAACCTGGGCCTTATTATCCCACCGCTGTCACCAAAGTTATATTATGCACCCTCTCTTTAAACTGCCATCAAAATTAATGCTTATATGAGAGTGGGTCTGCAAACTTGAGCTGACCCTTTTAAAAACGCTCTGGTTTTGACCTACTGTGTAGGGATGATGGTAACATGAATGCCATTGAAAATGAAGCCAAGCTTTATTTAAAAATAAAATATAAAATTTATTAAACAGGTGCTTCAAATATATGTTACTTGAATATATTTAATATAAATAATTGTTGGTTCAGGCACTTGTATCTCTTAGATGTCACCGTTGCTACAAAACAGTCAACTCTTCACTGTGTGTCAATGTTACCAGTTCTCAAGGACATTCATCCTGTCCTTTTCTCTTGCTTAGGGCCTATTCACACTTACCACGTAATTCAGTTCCTGATCCGAACTGATGAATCAGATCAGCAAAGACCTTCATTCCCACTATTTGTGATGATTTCATTAATGCGGATCAGGCACCTGGGCCTCCTCAGTGAAGCCCTGTTCCAAGGGGCCCAGGAGAAGGCTGCCCATGGCCTCATTTAAGTGTCCCTCCTCCTCCTCCTGGGCCACTTGCCCTGTGGGGTCCTGCCAGAGGCTTTGTGGGCAGCCTGGACTGCCTCTCCCATCATCCCCTGCTGCCAGTATCTGGCGCAACAGCATGGCGGCGCAGGGCCCATAGGCCTTGGTGCTGGCACCAGGATGGGCCTGGTTCTGGCCGAAATCTTCTTCACTGCTGAAGGAGGGGGAGGAGGAGTGGGGGTGGCCTTCTTGTGCAGCTGGAGGTAGGAGGCGGTGGAAGAAGGCCAGAGGCAGAGAGGCAAGGCAGAGAGGTAAGAGGCTGGGTGGAGAGGCCAGGCAAGCTGTGGGGAGGGGGGACTCCCAAGGTGGATTTGAATCCACCTGGTTCCCATTGGGCTGAAACAATTTATTTCAAAATATATCAGTTCAACCCAAAAGGAATGGAAAAACCCAGTGTCTTTTTGACACGGCATAAATGGGGGAAAACCATGCCCCCCCTTGCTGAATTGGTTCTAAACTGATTCCCAAGTGGGGACGATGGTGGTTTAAACTGGATCATGGTTCAGTATGATCCAGTTTAAACCATAGTGGAAATAACCCCTTAGTTTTCCTAAGCCCTATCCTGCCACTCAGTCAAAATATAACCTGCAAGTTGTTTCCACAAGATAACTCCCTAACCTGGAGTATCTATTAGGTTATAAGCCCTCATCTCTGGCTATAACCTCAGTTCCCCTCTGGAACTCTTAAAACTCCATCCTTCACTCGGACTCAGCAGAACCCTAACTAAAGTCCCAACTGTCAAAATGGAATTTTTAACCTTTCTCTTCCAGCACCTCATTGGCTGACACTAACTGGCTTGTGATTGGCTGTTGCTAAGGCTAGGCTAATCGGTCTTTTCACTACAACTCTCTTTACACACACACAGCCCTTTTTATCAACAGATTTTTTTTACAAGCATCCATGGCTTGAAAATATTAATAGTATAAATATTAAATATTAAAAGTATAAATTCCAAATAGCAAACCTTGATTTTGCCCTTTTATATAAGTAACACCATTTTGCTCTGCTATTATATTTAATGGGACTTGAACATCCATGGATATTGTTATACACTGGGGATCCTGGAACCAAACCCCAGCGGATAACAAGGTCCGCCTGTGTGTGTGTGTGTGTGTGTGTGTGTGTGTATAATAGGACCCCCTCTAGGGGTCAGCCAGACTCTTTCCTTACCAACAAAGAGCGAATCTTCTCCATGCCAAACGTCTGGGAAATGTCCTCCTCCTCACTGCAGGCCCTCTGTTGCTCCAGAAGTCTGGAATGAGGGCAGGAAAAGGCCATGAAGGGACCACAAGGGCATCCCTATGAAGCCAATGGACTGTGGATGGGAGTGCTTATTCCAGAAGCACTTAGTCACATCCCCAAAGTGAGGAGCCATAGCAGCCATCCCTCCCAAGTGAGAACAAATTACCTGTCTGAAGCAGAAGAGGGGTAACACTCATCCTCCATTCTGCAGGTATCACCTGCTAAATCCTGTAAAAAAGTCAAGGGAGGAGGAAATGAGAGAGGCTACATGAGGCCCTGATCCCAAATAACTTTCCCTAAGAAAGGGGAGAAGGGGATCCCCCACTTTCCCACCACTAACTTACCCATAAGATGGCAGGTTCATTGACATTATGGGTGATGTTCTTCTCCAAGGGTTCCTTCTGGAAGCTGGGAGGAGAGGGTCAATACAAAGCCCCAAATACGCGCCCTGGTGGTGCAGTTGGTTAAATGCCTGTACTTCCGCATTCACTCAAAACACCAAGGTTGCGAGTCAAGACCAGCACAAGGGCCCAAGCTCGAGCTCAGGCTTTGCCCTCCTTCGGGTCGCTTAAAATGAGTTACCCGACTGTTGGGGGGAAATTAGCTTATTGACTAATTAGCTTACTGCTGTTCACCGCTATGATCTTGGAATAGCGTATATAAATTAAAAATTATTATTAAATATTTCTTAAATAGAAGCCCACCCACGGGCCCCCCTCCATGGCCCCTCATGCCCATGGAGATGGAAGAAAGGCAATACCTGTATTCCCCTTCTTCCTCTTTGTTTTTGCCTCTGTGGGTGCCTCCTTCATTTGTGAGGGATCCTTAAAGGAAAAGAAGAATGAATTTGGCACTCCTCCACTGAAGTGCTTTCCATCTCTGTCTCTCGGGAGCAGGGGAATTTGCACTTAAGGCAAGCCAATGCAGAGCAATCGGGTTGACTTATTTAATATTAGAACGTTGTGCAGCCCGATATTGCTGCGACTGCAACTCCCAGTATTCCTGGCCGCTGGCTATGCTGCCTGGGGCTGCTGGGGCGACAGTCAAGCCACATTGGACACGCACCCTGAAATGCAGAACATTCATAGAAAATGTAGGACATTAGTAGAAAACAGAACCAACCCCCCTCCCCACCCCACTTCAAGATAATGTAAATCCATGCTTCTTAGCCATGCTCGTAATGGAGGACATTTTGGAATTCCTCCTGGTCAGGAGGTTGAATGTGTCCTGGAAAAGGAGGACGCCCTGGTCACCGTCCGGAGGAGGGGTCAAGGCCCTTCCCTGCCTGAATACAGTCATGGTCCCTGTAGCAAAAAAACAGATGAGCTGGGATATTGACAGCCAATGCGGCCAGGGAAAGGTTGAAATGCCCATTGTGCAGTTGCAATTTCGACCAGGGTTCTGCTGAGTCCAGTTGATGGACATTAGTTATGAGTTCCAGAGGGGAACTGAGGTTTAAGTTTCAGTTTGAGGGGGCTTAGAAACTCATAGATACTCCAATGTTTTTTGAGATTATCTTAAGCGAAATCAACCTGCGGGTATGCTGTTTAAATGACTCCTGCATCTTAAAGGCCAGAAGCCGTGCCAAAACTGCAGTCAGTCCTTATGGATGACGTGGCTTTGGCGCAGCTTCCGGCCTCTTCGGACCCTAAGCAAGAAAAGGCGGTGAATGTCCTTGAGAACAGTAGCACTATAAAGAGTTGAGTGATTTGCACACAAGTAGTAACATCTACGAAATACGGTCTCTGAACAATTGTTTATATTAAACTATCCAAGTAACGTCTGTTTGAAACACCTATTTCAATAAGTTCATATATTTCAATAAAGTTTGTCTGCCAAAATTAACAATACAGCCACATTATCTCATCATCATCATCATTAATATACAGTAATTGAAACAGAGAGTTTATTAAGGGGTCTGCCTTAGTTTGGGGACCCTAACACAAACGTAATTTATTTTGGTGGCGTTTTTTTAAGAGAGTGGAGTCACCTATATATTTTGGGCGTGCGGTGGGATAAAAAGATATAGTGAAAGAAAATAAATGGTTGTCACACTTAATGGTGGCAGCGGTGGTGGATCCGAAAAATCTGGTGCTGAGGTTGGCTTGAGTTACAGGGTCTGAGTGCGAATTACCAGATACCCATATTTGGTTGAACTTGAAAGTGAAAGTTCAACAGCTTTAAATCTAGGCATTTGTGTCAGGGGAGTAATCTCTGAGGTAAATAACAAAGGGTATTTTTAAGAGATTACTCGATGACTGACCATGCTAGATAATACCTAGTCTCTGAGATTAAAATTGCTTAGGTAATTGTAGGAGACTAGGGGAAGAAGGAGAAAAAGCACACTTAGGAATTAAGTTTGAGAGTGATTTTTGAGGTAAAAATTTGGTGTAAAGTTCGGAATCACTAAGGCTATTAAGAATTCAGTGCCACCTCAGTACACAGTGAGGAACAGATAGAAGTATTTCCTGAGGTAAAAGTTTTGAGTAATTGAAGAGAAATACTAAAAACATGGCTCCTGAAAACACGTCAAGCCTCCGACATGCGCAGAATGGGGAAGTAGTTGGAAAGAGAAGAAATGGGGGCTAGCCTTGACACTCAATTTCTGAACCTTCAAGAAAAATTTAGAAGTTTGGAAAAATCAAACTTGAATGGGCAGACTTAAAAAGGAAGAAAGAAAGAAAAAGAAAAGAAGTTTGAAATGGCTAGAATGAAAAGAAACAAGAAATGAGGATAAGATAGCTGAACTTATAAAGAGAGGCTCTGAAAGAGAGAAGATGGATTATCAAATGAGAGTGAGACTAAACGGTGAGAGCCAAATCTCAATAGAAACTATACTGAGGTAAACAGGATGCTCCACATAGGTTATGAGGATTCCCCACTATTCTAAAGTGGCTAATATTGTTCTTTCTTCACTAATTTTGAAAGAACCTTTGAGGAATTAAAAATAAAGATGCAGAAAGTATGTGTTATTTAAGATTCACACGATTTGTGGAGGTTTGACAGAGATATATTCAGAAAGGGAGGGCGATGAGGCACAAGATTATGATTTGTCTAAAAGAAAGTGAATGGTGAAACAAAGTTTGGGTTAAATCTGAACATCATTGAAGAGAGTTCGAGGACACAAAAAGAAAGAAAAAATGGGGATGCGAATTATATATCATAGGTTCGTGAAAGTCGCATATTAAGAGATGTAGAGGACTCTAAAGTAACTTTGAAAGAAGATTACAACAGGCGGGTACAAACTGCGCTTTGCGGCGCTCCCCCGCCGCCGCCATTTGCTCCGTGCGGAGCCGCAGCAGCCAAACCGCGCGACTCCCGCGCGGAGCCAAAACAGAAGCTCCATTTTGGAGCTTCTTCTTGCGGCGCCTCTATGACGTCGCGAGGCGCCTGTGCGGACTCGCGACGTCATAGGCGCCGCGACCACGTCTGGACGCTATGCATCCAGTACGTAAACGATGGTGGCGCCCATGTAGATGGTGCGCCGCCTATCTTGTATGTATAGGATACGTACTAGGGTTAGGGGGGGTGCGGAAGCACCGCTCCTTCCTAACCCCTAGTACGTATCCTATACGTACTATATGCGGTTGTGTATCCCGCCAAAGTTCTAATCGGCTTAGGGCCATTTTACAATGTCATTCCTCAAGATCATATAATGGTTGGTACAAGTACAGAAAGCCAAAAATGGTGGCAAAAAGCAGCCAGAATGATGGATGATTTAGTGTTACTTAAGAAGAAATGGTAAAAAAATGTCAAAATCTGGGGTAAAATCTCAGTGGAATGACAAAAGGAACCCTAAAAAACTGCCAAGCTTCAAAAGATAAAGCGGTGTTCCTAGTGAACAGAAATTTTAAACCTTGGCAACAAGAAAGGACAAGTGCAGTTGAGTGAAAACGTTTTTGGGTCGAGAGAGTGTGACCCTGCGGTACAGGATGTTTTAATAACAAAATAAAACTAACAGTTAATCAAACGATAAAGTTATTGATACATTTGAAGAAAAAATAGCTGAACTGGAGTTCTTTATGGAAGGGAAACAGAGAAATGGTTACACTGAAAGCAAGTTTAGATAATAAAAAAGACTGTTTCCGATATGGAGTGTATAATTTGTGATATGAAACATTCATCTAAAAGTGCTAATGAAACCCTGAAACAGATATTAAAAAGATATATAGATTACGTAACTGCTTGATTATGTTTAATAGTGACCTTATTCAGAAGGACGAGGCAAGAGGCTTTAATAAAAGTGAATGAGCAGTTACGAAACCAATACAGTCAACCCTCCTTATCCACTGATTTTTATCCATGGATTCAAGCATCACAGGCTTGAAAAGTATTCCAAAAACTATAAATTTCAAAATAGCAAACCTTGATTTTCCGTTTTATATAACGAACACCATTTTGTTCTGCCATCTATTTAATGGGATTTGAGCATCAGGATTTTGTTATCCATGGTGGGGCCTGGACGAACCCCCAGTGGATAACAAGGCCCACCCTGTTAGATTGTTAAACAGAAAAATCAGATTCTGCATCAAACAAGTCAAACAAAGGGTTAAAATGAGCTGAGAACATGAAGTTAAAAATTGAAGATCTATACACAAGAGATTGCCAGACTGGAAAATAGGCTAAAACTGTAAAGACCAAAAAGTTCGATGCTTTTGAAACATTACCACAGGGCCAGTAAACAGGCAAAAGGTGGAAAACAAAGTTTTACCATGTGGATTACAATCCAAACCAATTTATACTTCTCAATCATAAAGTTACAGAGTCCTAGGCAAAAAGAAAAATCAGAGCCTTTTAAAACGCGATTAAGAAACAAGAAAAGAGAAAACTCACAAAGAGCATACCGAACCAGTAAATAAGGAAAAGAAAGAAGAAGTGGCATTCTAAGTAGGATCGAGGTGGGGGTAACCGCGACAAAAGATGTAAAATCAAAACACAAGAATTGAGATAAAAGCATAACAAAACATATCAAATCTAAATTCCCCACTCTCCCTCCCACCCTAAAAAACATTAAAGCAATTCTCAAAAAATGGGCAGTAAAATCGGTTAAGATTAAAAATCCAGTGGGAACAATCAGCAAGTGGAGAGTGAGGTTCCGAGGAGATCAGTTTTTGCGGCACGTCTGCAGAAGAGATCCATTTTATTGCCTTCTTAAACGGCCTCCAAAGATGTTACATGGCGGATCTCATTGGCCAGGTCATTCCAGATTTTAGGCGTGGCAACAGAAAATGACCTCTGGGAAGTCGTCACCAGACTTGTCCTCTCTGACTGCCCATGGTTCTCCAGAGGACCTGAGAGTGCCGGAAGGACTGTATGGGAAGAGGCGTTCCCTCAGTAAGATGGACCCAGCCATGTAGGGCCCAACACCTTATACTTGCCCTAGAAGCTAATGGGCAACCAGTGTAGGGATTTAAAATAGGTGTAATAGGCCCCAGATAGGCCCAATAAAGCAGCTTCAGGTCACTTTGGAGGTAGCTTTCCAACAGGGCCACCCTTCCCTGTCAATGTCCAGACGGAGATCATCACCAAGGTGACTGGACCATGGCAGTCTCCAACCGTATCCTGAACTGAAGCCGTTTGAAATGGATGAAGCCAATCAGTGTCATTCAAGGACTGCTTGGAGTTGGTTGGCAACGGCCCCTCCCAATCCCCTTGCCAAAAAATGGTTAGAAGAGAGACCAGTCCAGAAGGGGCACTGACCCGCAACCAACGGCTGCCACTGGCATCAGTTCCTTGTACTGTAGAGTGGAATCCAATTCCAAAGCAGAAAGGAATCTTTTCAAATGGAAACAACATGTGAGCTTGGAGGGGGAACTTGCATGGGGTACTGATTGGCAGAGAGGCAAAAGGAGAGGGAGGGGCCTTCCTTGTGAGGCTCTGGTGATCTACTCTCAATAATAATAATAAATAATCATAATAATATGTATTTATTTATAAACTGCCTTTCCTGTGTTGGATCAAGCGGGGGGTAACACGCAAAACTGGATCAGTTTGAGTTGGTAGTTACGCTGATGTGGACAAGATCCTCGGAAGTGTTCGGAAAAAACCTGCTCTCTTGATCCTGCCCCTCGTGGTTAGCGGCCCAGGGGGGGGACCGGTGGTAACCACTTTGTTACGCCGGTTATTCACACCTTCTCTCAGGGTGGGCGATTTCCATCGGATCTTAAATTGGCCATGGGAAGACCGATCCTAAAAAAGCCCTCCCTTGACCCCCTGGTACATAATAATTATCGGCTGTTTCCCTGCTTACCATTTTTGGGGAAGGTGATCGAGACGGCGCGGGTTGCGATCCAGCTTCAGGCGGGCGTCTTGGATGAACGGATTATCTGGACCCATTCAACTGGCTTCCGGGCGGGTCCCGGGGTTGAGACGGCCATGGTCGCCTTTGTCGTGATCTCCTCTGGGCATCGACAGGGGACGCGTTGTCCTGTTGGTGCTCTTGGACATCTCAGCGGCTTTCGAACATAGACCATGGTATCCTTCTGGGGCGCCTGGCTGAGGTGGGAATTGGGGGCACCCACTGTCCTCCCGTGGTTCCGTTCCTACCTCTCTGGGAGGTCCCAGATGGTTGCGCTGGGGGCGGTGCTCCAGCGAGGGGGCCCTTAAAACTGGGGTCCCCTCAGGAGCCATTCTGTCCCCCATGCTATTCACATTTACATGAAACCGCTGGGAGAGATCTCCGGAGACATGGGCGCGGGGTTATCAGTACGCTGATGACACCCAAATTCATTTTCTCTATGTCTCCGACTGATGCATGACTGGGGGATGGCGTCTCTCCTCTCGTGGCCGTCTGGAGTCAGTAATGGGCTGGAGAGGGAAAACCGACTCAAACTGCACTCGAGAAAACGGGGTACTAGTGATAGGCCCCCCCTGGTCCAGGAATGGCGGTGGTTCCACCTGTCCTGAATGGGGTCACGCTCCCCTGAAGGGACTCCGTGCGCGGTCTGGGGGTGCTCTTGACTCGTCCCTCCACCTGACTGCTCAGGTGAATGCGACGGTCAGGAGCACCTGTTATAGGCTTCGGCTGATTCGCCAGCTGCGCCCCATACCGGCCCAGAGGACTTGGACAACTGTTGTACATGCTCTGGTAACTTCGAGACTGGATTTCTGCACACGTACTCACATGGGGCAAACCCTTATACCAAACTCGGAAAGCTGCAAGTAGTGCAGAACATGGCAGCAGGTGGTCACTGGGCTCCCAAGGACCAGCATATTAACACCTGTGCTTAAAGATCTCATTGGCTGCCTATTCGCTTCCGAGCTCAATATAATGCGTTGGTTATTACCCTAAAGCCTAAATGGCTTGGGCCCAGGATTCCTGAAGGACGTCTCTCCCCATACATTCCGCCTCCCACCCTCAGAACTTCTGGGCAGCAACTCCTGAAGGTTGCCTGGGGCAAGGCTGGCCGTTACGGCCAGACGATCCTTTTCCACAGCTGCCCCAGCCCTCTGGAAACACGCTGCCCATAGAGCTCCGCTCATCTTCCACCCTGGCCCAATTTAGGAAAGGGGACTTAAAACCTTCCTATTTCATCAGGCATTCCCCGACTAAAACATCCTGTGGGCCTCCCTCCTCTCTCTGGCCGTTTGGGTTGGGCTAATGGGTCTTTGTTGTTTTTATGGATTGTTGTGGTTTTATCTGCTTTTAACTGTATATTGTTCGCACTACGGTGCATCTGTAAGCCGCCTGATCTTGGAAGGGCCGGGGTACAAATAAATTTTATTTATTATATTATTTATTATATAAAAAGTGAAAAACAATAATGGCAAAGGCATTCGAATCAGTCCAAAGAGAAAACAATTTAGGCACACAGAGAGTGAAATTAGGGATCCAATTTGGGAAGGGCCTGCGGATGAGCTCTGTTTTTATTGCCTTCTTAAAGGTCTCAAAAGATGTTAGTTGGCGATCTCATCGGCAGATAGTTCCAGATTTTTGGATTGGTAGCAGAAAACATCTCTGGAAAGTAGTTACCAGTATAGTTCTCTGTGACTGTAGTAGGTTCTTCCCTGAGCACCTGAGGGACTCAGGAAGGATTATAGGAGGAGGCTTTCCCTCAGGTAAGCTGGACCCGGCCATGTAGGGCTTTATAGGTAATAACAACACCTATTACTGTGCCCAGAGGCTAATAGGCCAGCCCGTGTAGGGATTTTAGATAGGAGTGATAGAATCAAACTTGGAACTCCCAGTTCACCAATCCTTGTGCCATGTTTTGGACCAGTTGCAGCTTCCGCATGTGGCGTAAGGGTTGTCCAAGTAGAGCGCCTTGCAGAAATTGAGACGAGAGGTTACCAGGGAGTGTACAACCGTTTCAAGGTTTTCCATTCCAGGAAGGGGCGAAAACTGGCGTATCACCGAAGCTGATAACAGGCACTCTGGCTGTCACGTCAACCTGGGACCAACGGTTGAAGCGACCAGTTGAGGAGCACCCCCAAGCTACCGAACACAGTCTTTTAGGGGAACGTGTGATCCCGTCCATTACTGGAGATCTTATCACCATTCTGGGATTAGG
This sequence comes from Sceloporus undulatus, assembly GCF_019175285.1. Classification (NCBI taxonomy): domain Eukaryota; kingdom Metazoa; phylum Chordata; class Lepidosauria; order Squamata; family Phrynosomatidae; genus Sceloporus; species Sceloporus undulatus. The sequence goes on along the minus strand of NC_056525.1, from coordinate 150,243,255 downwards.
ATTGCCTTATAGCGAGTACCTCCATTTTAACTGGATTCAATTTAAGTCTATTTCCCTCATCCATCTATTACCGACCTCAGACAGTCATTCAGAGGAGAGATGCCATCCTTGGTCACTGAAACAACTGTGGGTGTCATCAGCATACTGATACACACCCCGCCCCACGTCCCGGATGATTCTCACCCAGTGGCTTCATGTAATATATGAATAGCATTGGAGACAGTATCGTGCCTTGCGGGACACCCGATTTGAGCTCCCTCTTGCCGAACAACTGTCCCCAAGTGATACCATTGGATCTACCCAAGAGATAGGACCGGAACCACCGAAACCAGAGCCTCCAATTCTAACCCTCTTAGGCGTTCCATGGTCTATTGTATCGAAGGCCACTGCGAGGTCTAAGAGCACCAACCGGGCCACACTACTCTGTCGATGCCCAGACAGAGATCATCGACCAAGGCAACCGGACCAGTCTCCACTCCGTATCCTGACCGAAGCCAGTTTGAAATGGATCAAGATAATCAGTGTCATCCAAGACTGCTTGGAGTTGGTTGGCAACAGCCCTCTCAATCACCTCACCCAAAAATGGCGTAGAAGCAATACTGGCCGATTAATTAGCATCTCTCTTAGGGCAGGGGTCGGCAACCTCCGGCCCGCGGGCCGCATCCGGTCACGCGGAGGCCATTGGAGTGGCCCCCGACTGCTGCTGCCGCCGCCGCCGCTGCCATCGCCGCCGCCTACGGCTCGGTCCGGCTGGTTCTTTTTGCGGCTCTGGACGCCGCCATTCTTTTCTTTTCAAAATGGCGGCGAAGTCTCGCGCGACCTTCTCTGAGGTTCGGCGAGACTTCGCCACCATTTTGGGCAAAAAAAATGGCGGCGCCCAGAGGCGAAGTCTCGCACGACCACAGAAAAGGTGCGCCGATACTTTGGCCTCCATGAGGCCCGCTGCAGCTGCCGCGCCCTCGAATAGGGCTCAGACGGCGGCAGCGGGTCCTCTGGAAGGCCGGGGCCGTCGCTGGCGCCGGCGAGGGAGCGGCTAGAGCCAAGGAGACCTCTGCAGAGGGGTCTCCATGGCCATGCCGGCTTCCTCCGGCGGGAGTCCAGAGCCATGGAGACCCCTCTGCGAGGGTCTCCATGCCCTGGCCGGCTCTCCCGCCCGGCGGGAGTTCAGCCGAGCCAGGAGACCCCTCTGCAGAGGGGTTCTTCCATGGCCCTGGCCGCTCTCCCGCCGGCGGTAGGGCTTCCAGAGCCATGGAGACCCCTCTGCAGAGGGTCTCCTGGCCCTGCCGTCTCTCCCCCCGGCGGGGGGAGGGCTTCAGAGGCATGGCGACCCTCTGCAAGGGGTTCTCCCTGCCCTGCGGCTTCCCCGCCGGGTGGAGGTCACCAGAGCCATGGGACCCCTCTGCAGAGGGGTCTCCTGGCCCTGGCGGCTCTCCCCGCCGGCGGGGGGCTTCCAGAGCCATGGAGACCCCTCTGAGAGGGGTCTCCCTGGCCCCTGCCGGCTTCTCCCCCGCCGGGAAGTCAGCCCGAGCCATGGCGACCCCTCTGCAGAGTGGTCTCCATGGGCCCTGACCGGCTCTCCCCGCCGGCGGGCGGGGCTTCCAGAGCCATGGAGCCCCTCTGCAGAGGGTCTCTTGGCCCTGGCCGCTCTCCCGCCGGCGGGAGGCTTCCAGGCCCTGGAACCCTCTGCAGAGGGTCTCCCTGGCCCTGGCGGCTTCACCAAGGTTGTTTTGGGTGCTTTTAATGCTAAAAGTCTCCCTTGCTTTGACATGATCGTGTGGTGGGTGTGATGATGAGTCAGTTGAGAAGCATCACCTACTCTTTCAGAGGTCTTGAGAGCTGTGGACCTTGGAAAGTGTGTTTTGTGTGCTCTTTCATGCTAACAAGTCTCCTTGCTTTGACAATGATAGTGTGGTGGTGATGTGAGTCAGGTTGCAGAAGCATGCAACTCCTTCAGAAGCTGAGCGAGTGTGACCTTGCAGTGTGTTTTGTGTGCTTTCAATGCTAAACAAGTTCTCCCTTGCTTTGACATGATAGTGTGGTGGTGATGATTGAGTCAGGTTGAGAAGCATGCAACTACTTTTCAGAAGCTGAGAGAGTGTGACATTGCAAGTGTGTTTTGGGTGCTTTCAATGGTAACAAATCTTCCCTTGCTTTGACATGATAGTGTGTGGTGATGATGATTGAGTCAGCTGAGAGGCTAGACACTTACTGTTTCTGAAGCCGAGAGAGTGCCACCTTCCAAAGTGTGAAATGCACAATGTGCTGTTGTGTGTGTTTTGGAATGCAGGTTGGGTTGTTTTGTCCAGAAAGGGACCGAGGAGGAAAGGCGCGGCACACGGCTCCTCCTCCTTGCGGGGCTTCGGTGGAGCTCCGCCCCTGGAGGGTGGCTCACTCCTGGACGGTGCAAGCTCCGCCCCAGCATGCAGCCCGCCCCCGGAGGGTGGAAGCTCCACCCTCGGCTTCGGCCCCCAACTTGTCTGGGGGACACCACACCCGCCCCGGCTTGCAAAAGGTTGCCTACCCTCTCTCTAGGGGTCAAGGGAAGCTTTTTAAGATTGGTTAACCACCAACCAGTTTTAAACTGGCTGGAAAACAGCCTTCTCTGACGGAGGCATTGATTATCGCCTCTTAACGCGTCCTAGTTGCCTCCCTCCCTGAATGGCCTACCATGAAGGGCAGGGGTCAGAGAGCAAGTGGTCTTTTAACCTTATCAGACACCTGTCTACATTCATCAGTACTCAAAGACTGAAATTGATCCAAATGAACTCATTAACGAGTCCTGGATACCTCTCTTGTTGTTTCTATATTAAGGCTGCGTCTAAGTCGGCCTTATCTGAGATTTTTTCTGCAAAAAAAGTCATTGAAAGGATCACAGCAGGCCTCCGTAGGTTATTGGAGTAACAGATTCAAGGGTGGAAGGAGTCTGAGTCAACTTCTTAACTACTTTGTAAGCTCTGCCGACGAGACTTTGCAGATGCAAATAGGCAGAAAAGTAAGTTTCTTTGCTGCGCATTATTGTTACTCGATAGGCTTTGAGAAAAAGTCCTATGACGTGTCTTGTCAGATCAGAGTCGAGTCTTTCGCCAGTGATGCTCTAGTCGTTGTCCCGTTTCATCTTCTAAGATCTTTTGTATACCAAGGGTTTCTAGTTGAAGCGGGCTGATGAAAGGACACTTGGGGAGCAATTGTGTCAATAGCCTTTGTAAGATCATTTTCCAGGTATTCACTAAGCCTCGACAAGTCGCTGATGTTACCAGCCCTGCACCGTCTAGGGCTTCTGGAACCTTTTGGGTTCCACTAACCTTGAGGGCGACCATTCTAATAGGTCCACCACCCCGGGGGGGTTATAGGTAGTGGCTTCAGTGCAACCTTCACCAGGAAATTATCCATCCATGACAAGGGGAAGTTTGAGTTACTTCTGCCCACGGATGTTCCACTCCGAACAGAAAAACCGCATCAAGAGTATGACCGGCACAATGCGTCGGACCAAAGACAATCTGGGATAGGCCCAGGTTGGTCAATGCACACATGAACTCCTGCCGCCCCTATAAGATCTGAAGAATGGACTAGAGGGGATATTGAAATCTCCCAGAAACAAGAAGTCTGGGAGTTTCCGACACCAGCTCTGAGACCAGTGTGTCAGCTCGGCTAGGGAGTCTGTTAAGAGGAGGTGGTCAGTATACCAACAGAATCCCCAGATTGTCCCTCGTCTTCAGGCAAAGGTCACGCTTCGATGTGGCTAATAGTCAGAGAGGTATCCTGGTCAGGGTGAGGTTGTTTTTCTTATGGACTATGGCCACACACCCCCTCGCCCACTTCCCCTTACCTGCTCCTTAAACAGCATACCTGGCTGGGAGAGCTGAGGTCCATGTCACACTGCTATCATCCCCCAGCCAGGTTTCCATGATACCGACCAGGTCATCAGGTTCTCAGTAAGTGATCGTATAAGAATGTGGGTTTTGTTCTTGACTGACCTGGCATTACAAGGAACAGTGAAAGGTTCAGTGGATGGATTGGTACATTCTCCAGACCTTTGGGTTAACGGGTGATGGAGGGAGATAGGTTTTAAGCATCGATCTCTTCTTCCTTTATGACAATATTTCACCCGTACCACCATACCTCCTGTATCCCTGCACAACTCTCATAGCGCTCCATATCGTTGTTCAAAATCTCTACCCTTGCACTCAATCCACAAGGTGTTACTTCCCCATTCCCGACTTCCTCCATATGTCCCCAAGAGATCAAGATGATGGACAACAAATAGTCCGAGACGTTGGCCTCAGTGCTAAATAAGCAAGTCGCTCTTATTTTTCACCCCTAAGCCAGTAGATGGTGTCTACTTAACAACAGAGCATTTAGGAGGAGCAAACATGACAGGTTTCCTCAAGTAGGGACATGAGGAGTTATGGAGCCCTGGGTTTCTTAGGAGGGGGAAGAAATGTTACAAATAATGTTCCGTTCCGGGCCGATGGTGCGATGGAATATAACAGGACGCAGGATTTTATAGGCGCCTCTGCCGCAGGCCTCTCTCCTGCATCGATGGGAGGGCACTCAGGCGATGATGAGGCCCTTAAAGGCGTGCTGGTGAATTCAGGCAACCTCCCCTCCAACCTCTGGCAACCCTCTTGTCGGCGTCCTCACGCTGGTTTGGTTGTTTCTGAGCACTGGGTGCCTTGAGAGCTCATGGTGGAGTTTTAAGACTCACCTGGCCCTCTTTGACTTGGATTGTGAGAAATGAGGGTGAATTTTCATATGGGGTGCTGATTGGCTGAAGAGCAAAGGGGAGGGAGGGGATTTGGTGGGAATGGAGATGACGGGCTGGGTTTGGGTCCTGAGCAAGTCACCACTTTCTCAGCCTCAGAAGGTGACCATGGTGCTGAGAAAACTCTGTGACAGGGGTGAAGGCACACAGAAACAACAACAACTATAGGACCCCCCCTACTACCTGGACTCTGGGACATAGGGCCTGTACAGTCAGACCAAAAATAAAGCAGCTTCGGGCCACTTTGGAGGTGTCCTAAGAGGCAGAAGCCGTGCCAAAGCTGTGTTCTGTTCCTTAGGACTGAAGCACAGCTTTTGCACGGCTTCCAGCCTCTTAGGACTGCGTGCATCTTTTAAACCCCACGCCTCAAAGTGGCCCGAAGCTGATTAGTTTGGCCTATCTGTACAGAATTCGAACTCTATCCTGCAGCACGGAGGACCATGGAGAAGATTCCCTCATGGTGCACAGCTATGTACAAAAATGATGAAAAAGGGAGCCTCTCCTTGTGGGACTGTAGGTTCCTCTCTTTGCCAAGGAAGGAAGAAAGAAGAGAGAAAAGCAAAGAGGAGGAAGGGAAAGATGGAAGAAGGAGAGAGGGAAGGAGGGAGGGAGGGATGGAAGGAAGGAAAGGAAGGAAAGAAAGAAAGAGGGGGAGGGAGGGAGGGAAGGAAGCGGATGGGACTTAGCTTGGAAGAGATTCGGGTTATCCCTTAATCACTGGGCTGTATGGAACAGGAAAAGAGCCTGACAGATTGTCTTCCTTACCCTCTGCGAGGAGAGAGAGGAATGAGAGGTAGAGCTCAATGGTTGACCTCGGAAAGCCAAAGCCAACCTCTCCCCGTGTGACCCTCTCGCCTCCAAGGCCATCTCTGGCCAATGAGGCCACTTATTTTGAGGAATCTCCTTGCAGGTGGCATGGTCCCCGGCCAAGGTGCCCTCTAGGACACAGGTCTGACTACGGTCCAGAAGGGCACTGACCAGCAACCAATGGCTGCACTGGCATCAGTTGCCTTGTAGAGTGGAATCCAGATTCCAAAGAAGAAATGGAATCTTTTCAATGGAAACAACTACTGTATTGTGATATAGGAGGGGGAATTTGCAGTGGGTGCTGATTGCTGAGGGGGAAAGGGGAGGGAGGGCCTTCCTTTGAACCTCTGAAGTAGGGTTGCCATTCCCCGGTTCTGGTGGGACATTCCTGGTTTTCCGGCTCTTGGGAATATCCCATCTCGCCTTTGCTTAATGTCCCTGGATGGTGTACTCCCAGTTTCTCTCCTACCTCGGTCTCCCTTTGCAACAGAGGCAGAGCACCATCCTGTTTGTGTGTGGGAGAGGCTGCAACCCAGGGGTGGGCTTCCAGCTCCTCATTCCATTGGACCAGGTAGAGGAGGAGGCGCCTTTCCATCAGCCAAGCTGAGACTAGAGAAAGGCTCCGGAGGAGGACAGAAGAGAAGTAGTGCGTCTCCCTACAGGGCCTGAACACTCTTGCCAAGAAACCCCAGAATAGTTTCACTTATATTGCCAGACATTATTTGAAGGCGCCAGCAGCAACAAATAAGTGGATTTAGTCATTCATCATTCACACTTTTGCGTTGTGTAAGGGTCATGTGGTGTAATGGTTTGAAGTGGGTCATTGGGAGAAGAACAGGTTTATGCCCGCATAGCATGTAACTCACGGGGTGACCTGGGCAAGTTACACTCTCTCAGCCTCAAGGATGGCGATAGAGCTGTTGGAGGCAATTAGCTTACAGTTCTAAACTGCTTAGCACTGTTAGTTCAGTATGAAGCAGTCTATAAATAAATGAAGCATTCCCCTGTGACGAAACTCTCCAAGAAAAACCCTGATGGTGGGAGACCCGGAGCTGGTAAGACCTGCCATGGGGTTTTCTTGGCAAGGTTCTTTCAGAGGGGGTTACCCTTGCCATCCTCTGAGGCTGAGAGAGTGTGACTCACCAAAGTGGATTTTAATGCTTAAGCTGGGAATCAACCCTGGCCCCAGAGTTTTAGTCCAACAAGGCCTAATACTACTACATCATTCCGTTCTCACACTGCAACAATATGATGATGATGATGAATATGAGATTTTACCATGTGGGAGGAGTTAAGGCCACGACTGCTGCACATTCTTGTTTGGCACACTGTAATTGCCATGGCTCTGTGCTATGGAATTCTTGGAATGTAGTTTTGTTTGGGCCCCCAAGATTCTGAGCTATGTGCAGAATAGTGAAACATCCCTTTGCAATATAGCCATGTTAAATGTTAACCATGTAAACCCAAAGGGTCTGTTATGGAATAAGCACAACTGAAATATGCAATAACCCTATTTAAACATCAAAATGTGGTGTGTGCATGTGTGTGTTTTGGATTTTTTGGGGGGTGGGTTTTTGATATTTGTATGTTGGCCAGAAAGAGGAGCTACATTTCTGCCTGCTGTCCAGGAAGATGTCAAAAATCTCTCCATTTTGCATGACTAAGAGGCATGCATTTTATTAAGCTTTTAAATATCTATATAATGTGTTTGGTTTTTAGTTGGTCATGTCCTCCATTTTTCTTGAATGCCCTACATTTTGGGCCAAATTTTGTGCTACATTTTTTCTGCATTTTGTCCGGTTTGGTGGTAGATAAATATGGCAACCCTATCCCTGGATAGCTCTGGATGTTTCTCCTGGATGTTATGGTACTTTGCTATATTGACCAAAGTGGTGGTAAGTGTGTTGAGTGTTTGAACTGCGGGTTCGAACCTGGCTCTGCCATTGAACCCCTTCAAGTCACACTCTCTCAGCCTCAGAGGGCCATGGCAAACCCCTCTCTGAGGAAGCTTGCCAGGAAAACCATGAGTCGAAATAAACCACTTGAAGGCACACAACAACACAACAACAACAACAACAACTGGGTATATATGCTTTAATTGACTCAAGTGGACCTTTTATCCTTGTTTGGGGCATGATGTCCAAACATGCCTTCCAGGTTTTTTGGACTTCAGCTCCCAGAAGCCTCAGCCATCTTGCTAATGGTCTGAGATTCTGGGAGCTGAAGTCCCCAACAGCTGGAGGGTCAGAGCTTGGCCATCACTGGTTGGGGAGTACTCTTGCCCCTCAGAGTCGAAGAGGAGCCAGATATGTGAGTTGGATGTACGTTTGCCTCTCCCTAGGAGAGCAAAGGGTGAGATCCGAGTTGCCACTGAACGCCTAGAGCGGTCGCAGGAGCACCAGGCGGACGGAGTGTATTCCTCCACTTCCGGCTGCAGCAGAGAGGTCCAAGCTGCAGGGTGGCTGGCTGTCACTCAGCATTGGAGGCTGCTGGAGTGATGTGGCATTTTGTTTTCTGGCAGCATTGCTTCCCTCCCTCTCTCTATAGTTTTTACACTTGTATGCAGTTTTAATATGTAAACAGCCCTCTGTTTCTTTTGCACTGAGAGGTGAGATCAAATATATTATTATTATTATTATTATTATTATTAATGTACCTGTATAATTGCAGATACAGGTTAAGCTTTTAAAATGCTTATAACATGTTAAACTGTGCTTTGTGAGGATAGGGATTTTTGAACCAAAATGCAATGCAGAAATAAATGGATAAAAAGCACATATGTTGTATTAAAAGCTATCAACAGCAACCCAGACAATACTGGTAAAGTAGGGGTAACTATAGGACAGAATGACTTTCCTGCCTCATAACCCTGCTTCTGTACTTTAGTCTTTCCCCTGAAAGGAATCCGGTATGAAACTGGGCTGATGCTTAGAAAAGGGTATGTTGGGGTGGGGGTTGATTTGATGCAATTATGGTATTTTCAGAAGGGAATAACCTTTTAATCATGAATATTTGAGTGGAGTAAAGAGGATGAATAGTTAATTTTGGAACAATTTGCCTAATTCTTTAAGGTTTTTAGTGGCCATGATCTATAGATCTATAAATAGTGGCCATGAAACAAGAGGTATACCCTGCAGGTATACTAGGACTCTTCTGTGCTGAACTTTAAGGAATGATACCTAGGCAAAAAACAATTGAATTCTCATGAGAGCTGTAGCTTCTAAGTAGCCATCACAGTAAGTCCTGTATTGGTGATGTTAACACATTCTAAATTATATATGATATGGAGGAAGTAGACTAGGGAAACATTTCCAGAAACAGTTCCTACCCACTGGAAGCTGAGCTATGAGACAATCAGGACAAATAATAAAAGATATCCACAAAGTATGTTTTAAAATTATAATTTTGTTACTGCTAGATGAAGTGGTGGCCACAACTTTGGATGACGTTAAAAAGAGGGTGGATGCCCAGTGGGGTGTCTGTGTCACACTGGCCCTTCAGGATCTCGTGGGGCACTGCACTCACTCTGCTTATCCCAAAAACAAAAACAATTATCCCCACTTATTTTTTTTTATCAACAGACCTCCTCAAGGATCCCTAGGGCCCTTGGGGGACTATTTTGCCATTCTGTGACCCACCCGACCCATTTTAGGCCTAGGTCAGGCCTTTTTTCCAACAGGAGGTGAATGGAAGTAGAATGTGGACACCATCCACAGTGCATATGTTCTGGAATATTTAATTAAAGTAAGAAAACTGTTTCTGAAAGAATGGATAAATCTGTCTTTGAGCTTTCTGCCATACTTGCCTGAATTATGTCAAAATGTTGGTTTGTTGTCATTGTTCTATGATTTCATGGCAGGTTGCTGGAGAATGTTCGTTCCAAGATCTCTTAAAGTCAAGAGGAATGCTGTTGATTTGGAGACCTGTGTAGCTAAAAAAAGCAAGTCCTCTCCAGACGAGTCCTTATTTGAAAAGGCTACAGAGTTCAGAGATGCCAAGTTGGATGTAAGAAACATAACAGCTTCAGAGAACAATTTATTCAAACCAGTGGAAGGATACACTGAGCCGCAGATCTCTCATGATTCACCGGCGGCCTTTACGGAATCAACTGTGGAAAAGGCCAGTGTGGAGAACTCTTCTCTTGTGGAGGAGCCCATAAAATCTTTCAGTAAAACACAACGCTGGCCACAGCCTGGGGAACCAGTGTGTGTGGTCTGCGGCCGTTACGGGGAGTATATATGTGACAAGACTGACGAAGACATTTGTAGCTTGGAGTGTAAAGCCAAGCACCTTATACATGTCAGAGAGGAAAATGAAAACTCGGAGCTGGCTAGTACTAATAAAGCAGATCCTCCATCTGGTTTCATTAATGGTACTTACATCTATGAAGAAAATGCCTTTGTGTCAAGCCTTCAAGATGAGCAGATTGATAACTTAAAGCAGCAGCTAGGCATAGTTATCCAAGGTGAAGGAGTTGCAAGACCAATAGTAGAATTTGAACACTGTGGTTTCCCTGAGGTTCTGAGCTCCAATTTAAAAAACGCTGGCTATGAAGTTCCAACTCCTGTCCAAATGCAGATGATTCCAGTTGGATTGCAGGGCAGAGATATTGTGGCCACAGCTGACACAGGCTCAGGGAAAACTGCGGCTTTCCTACTTCCTGTTATAATTAAAGCCTTGGGAGAGGTAAAGTTCAACCCTACCTGTTCAGAAAGATGTGAGAATTGTGTGTCACTCACCTATGCGTGTGCCTGAGAACAAAGAAGGCATTTAAGGAGGTTACTCCTGCAAAACATACTACATAAGATTTTAGTTTTAGTTATATTGGAAAATCTTGAGAAATTATCTTGACAAATTATGTTTTCTTTTAAGTTCTGTGTTTAATTCTGTTGATTTGAAAGTAGGGATTAAAATAGCAGGGAAAATTGTTCAGTGGTTGGTCATGTAAAGGAGGTACAGCATTTGCTATGATTGTTCCATTTAATTTCAAATGGCTGCCTTCCTACCATGTTTTTTTCCAGACCTCCAGTTCTTCTTGTCTGGATGGGGAAGTTGCAAGGCTAAGGAAAAAATATTTGGCCAATGACCAAACTATTTATTCTAGCGAGAATAGTGAGACTATTAGTTAGAATAGTCTGAGTGGACTGTATGAAGTGTGAGAGGATTTTGTACATTTGAAACAAATGTAATCTTTCACACATTTCTCACTACTGAGCCAAGTTAATGAGATGAGAGCGAGAGTCCACTGCTAATCAACAGGCAGAACGAATTTAGGAATGCTGGTGATAATTCCCCAGATAGATTTTAATTATTGAAAGAATTAAAACTGTGCCATTTTTCTGTGTGTCACATATAGCAAAAGTGACTTCAACAATTTGCAGTAAAATCCACACGGTTGTTGTATAAAAATACCCTAAAAGGGGCATAAATTATACCAGTCCTTTCAAATACAAATACTGTACAGATTGTTGCTGGGTTACCTTTCTTCTTGTTGCTCACCTACCAAAGGTTGAACTGTAAAACATTCTCCAAGTTTCTCTAGCCAAGGAAGTGTCTTTGTAGTGGAAAGAATTTCTCTTGTTGTAACCCTTTTGCCATTGATTTTTGATTCTGCTGTAAATTCCATGGTATGCAAATAACAATAGTACTGGATGATATTTCTGCATATCCAGCAAATGAGCTTGCATGCTGCTGTTGTGCATGTGGTGAATCACAGCAGAATGTGTAAATAGATGCCATTTGAGATTATTGTATTGGGTGTGATATTGGTTGATAGAAAAGATGATTCATTCAGACATTTATGCCATCATTTAACATGGTAGCGATCTCATTACGTCTGTGACACATTTCATTTGGATGTGTGAATGAGTCTTTATAAAAATTTCTGTACCAGTTCACCCACTTGCTCTTATTTTGGGGCTTAAATGCTGAACAGAGTGGGAGTAGATTTCCCCGGTATCTAATGTTACATTCTGACTGCTGTCATTCCTGCTGCCTTCTGGATGAAAAGGATATTGTTGAGCTGGTCTGACGCAAACCAACAGCTCTCTTTATGTTTTACTTAGCAATATATTTGTGAATATGATTGGTGACTTGTAACTCTTCCCCACCCCTTTTTTTTCTTCTTTAGGCAGAAGCACCATCTGTACTTATTCTGACGCCAACTAGAGAGTTGGCTATCCAAATAGAGAAACAGGCAAAAGAGCTTGTGGTTGGACTTCCAAACATGAGAACTGTTCTTTTAGTTGGAGGATTGCCATTACCACCTCAGCTTCATCGTTTGAAACAAAATGTTAAGGTGAAATTTGCTTGCATAATGTATTCATATGAAAAATAAATACATAAATGTTTGGAAACTTCTGCACATAGTAGCCTGTACACCAGAGTTCCTTCTTCTGGATTCTTATTAATTAAATGAAGATTTCCCAATTATGATTGGACTTAATGTCCAAAAAATATTGTACAGGTTGGGTGTCCAGAATTCCAAAATACTTCAGGATTCAAAATTGCCAACATGGGTGGCTGAGATAGTGACATCTTTGCTTTCTGATGATTCAGTGTAAACAAACTTTGTTTCATGCAAAAAATAATTTTAAAATATTATGTATAAAATTACCTTCAGGGTATGTTTATATAGTGTATATGAAACATAATTGAATTTTAAGTTTACACCTGGATCTCATTTCCAAAATATCTTGTTATGTATGTATATGCAAATATTCCAAGACTGCCCACCCCACCCCCAAAAATCTGAAATCCAAACATTTCTGGACTCAAGTGTTTTGGATAAGGGAGACTCAGCCTGTACAAACCAATAGGAATATTGTAAAAAGATCTCTAGACTTGTGTAGGGTACCTGTCCCTTTCCACATCAAAGTGGGAGTCTGAGAGGCCAAGGGTAGGAAATGGGGAAAGGCCAAGGAAAGTGAGCGGGAGATTTGAAATTCACCATTAGGTTCTCCCATCAGTTAACCGATTTAAAAAGCAATGCTTGTTTTTGAAAAATCTACCTGCAGTTGGAATGAAATGTCACAGGAGGTCATTGAGATATTTTGATGGAACATATCAGCATAGCTGTGGAAGCTGGGCTTTCAAAGGATCTTTAGCTGCTGTTGTATGTAGAGTTTCATGAGGAAGATTTGGGTGGAGAAGGCTGGGAATCAAAATAGATTGCCAGAGCTAGAGAATACCAAACGCTCTCTGGAGAAAACAGAAAACCCTACCCTAACTGGTAGTTTAATTTAGCTGCTGAAATGCAACTTATGCCTTGAGTGCTTTTGTTCACAAAAATAATTCTTGCCCCTGGCCTAATGGTGTGTGGGTTTGTTGAAGATTGTAATTACACTTGTTTAATTGTTTAATATAACCTTAATTATTCTCTATTGTTTTACATTTAAATTGCTTTACATTGTTTAAATTGATTTTATTTCTCTGCTTTCCTGAGTTCCCACGATATAAGGAGGTATATGAATATGTTAATTAAGTAAAAGTGTTTTGAAACATTGAATTATTGTATAAAGTTATTTCTCCCCACTTTTTCTCTTAGGTTATAATAGCAACACCTGGGAGGCTCCTAGAAATTCTAAAGCAAAGTTCTGTTCAACTTCATAATATCAAAATAGTTGTAGTGGATGAGGTAAGTTTGTATTATATCTTAGAATCAAAATGTGGATGAGCATTTCTTAAACAGTAGCTGCAATGCTTGTTTCCACTATGCAGGCACATATAGGCCTTAGTAAGCAAGATATGTACACTTTTATTGAAAGGTTTCTAGTGTGTTGTAGATTTCAAATATGTTCCTATGTACTTTCTTTGGCTTTGTCCCACTATTCTTGGAGTGTAGCTCAACTGAAGTCTTAAGGACCCAGTAGTGAGTTAACCCCATAACAAGAAAATTTGTGCAGTACTTGTTCTTGACTGTTATAGGAAGTAAGATGCTATTTTTTTTAACTCACTGGTAAAAGGGCCACTGAAGATAAAAAGAATTTAGGGTACCTTTGGCCCTCTGGGTGTTGTTGAATTACAACTTGCATCATCTTTCAACGTTGGTCAGATTGGCTGAGGCTGATCATAGGCCCAACACTAGCTAAAAGGGGCACCTGTTTCCCAACTCTGGTTTAGGACTTTCACTTGCTTCAGTATCTGACAGAGCTTGGAAAAAAGTTCTTTTTTGGAACTACAATGCCAAAAGTCACTCTGATAGCATGGCCACTGGTAGTCCTCAGGATTAGCTTTTCCAAGCTCGGACCTATGCTTTTTGCAAAGTGAAAAGTGGCACTTCGGGCTCTTCTTTCAGTGACTTGTTATTGCCAAGCTTGAGAGCAGAACCCGAAAGGACTGAGAATAAATTGTTCCATGTTTAGCAGAGAACCTTCGTCTATTCTGTGCTTGTCAATATCTAAGAACAAATGTACAAACTCTCTGACAGTGCTTTAGTAATTCCTCAATATTTATTTATTTTATTAATTCATAATTTCTCTTGCTACGTGTCTTAAAATGGCTTAGAACAGATTAAACAAAGTACAGCTAAAACCTGTTTGATACAAAAGTTTAAGAACCATTAAAGAAGCATTTATGTTAAAAACACTAAATTAAAACAGTTTAAAAATGTGTTAAAACATAGTAAAAATGATAAAAGCCTAATATACACCATCAGAAGAAGCTTCTGCCACAGTAAGGTAGGAACCAAAGGCCTGCCTAAATAAAAAGGTCTTTGCCTGCTGCTGGAAAGAGACCATGCGGCCTTCTGTGGGTGGGATTTTGACAATTTGTGAATAGCTGTTGGGAGGACTCTCCTCTGTGTACTCACTAAATGTGTGTGTGATAGTGAGGGAAGAGGGAGAAAGCCCTCCTTGTAAATATATTAAAATTTGCTTAGGTGCATAAAGGAAGATATGGTCTTTCAGACACTCTGGACCCAAGCCATGTAGGTCATAACTGGTACTTCTATTTCTATTCATTTATTTATTAAATTGTCTCATCGTGGTGTATGTGGCTTTTCATTTCCCTGCTTTGTTGCCACTACTACTCTTAGGCAGGTCAAGCTGGGAATAACTGGACCAAAGTCATCAAATCAGTTTTATATCTGATTGAGGATCTGAACCTCAATCTTCCATGTCCCAGTCCAGCACTCAGACTACAAGAGCATACTGTTTTCACCTGTCATCTACAAGGCCAAATATAATGCATTGACAATAAATGTGAAGGATTATTTATTTTCTCAGCAATGCTTGTAAAATGAAAATCTGATGCTAATCATTTCATTTCTCTCTCTTTTTATTTTAAAGGCTGATACTATGTTAAAGATGGGTTTCCAGCAGCAGGTGTTAGATATTTTAGAAAATATCCCCAGAGATCATCAAACCATCTTGGTGTCAGCCACAATGCCTTTTGGTATCGAGCAGTTGGCAAATCGGCTTCTCCAAAACCCTGTGAAAATAACCATTGGGGAGAAGAACCTGCCATGTTCCAATGTTCGCCAGATCATTCTGTGGGTAGAAGAACCTTCAAAAAAGAAAAAGCTGTTTGAAATACTAAATGTTAGTATTGATGGGAAGGAATTCCTCTTGTTTTGCTTCTACAAATCATGGACATTTGGAAATGTGGGGCAAAGAAGTTGAGATTTTGGTCTGGCTCTTAGTCATCAAATTGGGCCACTATAAATGCATCATTGCAACCCACTTTGGTTAACTCATCTGCTGAATCCTATACAGGTAGAACTGATTATTTCAGTGTTACTAGCAACACTGACTTCCGTATTAGTAGGATCATAGGAATCTGCTTTGCATTGTCAGACCATCAGCCCAAATAGTTCAATATTGTTATACTGATTACCATCAGCTCTGCAGGATTTCAAATGAAGGTTTCCAGCTTTACTTGTAAGTACCTATAAATGCTAGTGACTGATCCTTAGATCACCAAACAAAATGTGCTCTGTCATTGATCCATGGTCCTGTATAGTACAAAAGCACACACTGGTACTTTGAGCCATTGATATTGAAAAGCTGTTAGTCCCTGTGCTTTTCCTTATATATTAGGTTGATTAGAAATAATGACTCAAACAACTATGCAAGAATACATGGGAGTTTTAATTAAATTTTTCCTAAATAGCAGCCTTCCCTTGCGCTGTGGCAAACTGCTTTTACTCGTAAAACTGAATGTGAAATTCTTTGTTATGCCTTAGTATATACCTGTTTAAAAGAAAATACATCAAATCCACTGAGCCAAAACCTTCTCTGAGAGTCTCAGCAATTTTTCAGACCGTGATCAAAGTAGTTAAATCTGGCCCTGCGCCTGGTTAAAAAAAAATCCATATTTTTTTACCACAGTAAAAAGAGGTTATTTCTGATTATTTAGTTTTCTTTGGCTTTCTAAACGTATTGGAAACATTTCCATTGTCCTTCAAATTTGTTAATATTACACAAATGTGATGGATCATGTTACTTCACTTATCATTTCCTCAGTTTAATAATATTTAACCTTCCAGTACTTTTAGTATAGAATTTTGAGTGCAGTAATCATGGAGAACAGTGAAGTCAAAGGTCAGCCTTTCTTTCAGGGTACAGTACTATTAATCCCTCTGTAAAGGACTGAAGTCATTCTTCAGTCCTTTATAGTAATTTTATCAATACAGTATTATACTAGCTGTCTCAGTTAAGCAGCTATCATATCTGTATTTGAACTTCAAAGCCATCTCTGAATTTCATAAGTGATTATTTGAAATGTGTAATTGAAAAATTGGGGCATGTAAGGTTCTAGATTGGCCTATAAAAATGATCACTTTCAGTGGGAATATAGTGTTGGATGCTGTGGAAGAGAAAACCGAGGTGTAACTGCTATTGGCAAACAATGTTTGCATTGATATGCAAAAATAAAGTGTTTTGCTTTGTTTAGGATAAGAAACTTTTCAAGCCCCCAGTGCTGGTATTTGTGGAGTGTAAATTGGGTGCAGATCTTCTGAGTGATGCTGTTCATAAAATCACTGGTTTACAGACAATATCCATGCATGCTGACAAATCACAAATAGAAAGAACTACCATATTACAGGTTTGTAGACATATGTGACACTGCCATTTTCCAACTGATTTGTATTCTTGATTATTTGTGCTCCGTGTTTATGAAAGGCAGTGCAATCTTTCCTGAGCTTCAGTACTGCAAATAATATCTGTATATAAACGTTCTGTGCCATGTAGTCTTCTGAGATGTTGTAAAGCTCTCCCTCTGACTTTCATCATTACCTCAAAATTTAGTTGTGTCTGTGATTCAGAAACCTGTTTGTTCTGCTGTCATGTAATTCTGGCATACAGAAATAATTTAGCATGCCTTTCCTAGTAATTGTAGAGCCAGGGCTGGCCCAAGACATTTAGCTGCCTGAAGCAGAACTGGAAGTGGGAGTTCCTCACAAGCCACTTAATGAAGGTGCATAAGAATTCAGTCACCCAAAGCAATTTCTCAGATGGGACAGAAAGTCCTAGAAGTACCTCTTCCCATCTTGGCAGTAAAAATACAGTGATAGCAAGATCAATAAGTAAAAGTTTCATGCATCCAAACTCATTAGATAGCTGCCGCCCTCTATGCTGCATATGCAGAGAAGATATTGAAACAGTGACAGAAGTTAGTATTCCTAGAGCTTGGTGGTAAAAAAAGAACCATTCTGGATCAGACAAAACCTTCTATTTAGTTTAGCATTCTGTGTTCACAATGGTCAACCAGATGCTCATAAGGACATAAATAGTACTTTCCTGTTCTTGTTCCACACTAACCGATATTTGGAAACATAAGGCCTTTGAGAACAGAGATAATATATAGCCACCATGACTAGTAGTTAACTGTGTTAATAACAGGGTGTCTTTGGAGGCCTCTCATTCACTGTAAGTCAAAGCTAACTTGAGGGCACATAGCGATAACAAAAATATTCCATGAATTTGTTTAATACTTTTTTGACAGCACGTTGGTGGCAATGGTACATCCTGTAGCAGAGAATTGCACTTTATGGTGCTGTGTGGGTAAAAAAAAATCATCTTATTTGTCCTGAATCATTCAGCTTCCATGGAGTAATGCCAAGTTTTAGTATTATGAGTGGATTCCTTCATGTTCTTGTTGTGTGCCTTCAAGTAATTTCTGATTTACGGTGACCCTAAAATGACCTGAACTGGGATTTTCTGGGACTGAGTGTGTGTGACTTGCCCACGGTCACTCAGTATGTTGCCAGTGTAGTGTTTCAGGCTTTGGACTATGACTCTGAAAACCAGGGTTTGATTTCCTGTCAACCATAGATCCTTTCTTATCCATCATGAGTACAGTGCGTTTCCACCATCAGTTTCTATCAAGGCATTACCATATTGGCAATTTTATTTTCAGTACTTTTTTATTCTAATGATTCCCAACATGGAATCTGCCCTGTACAGTTTTTTTGTTGTTGCTAGGTTGATTTTGGATGCAGTTTATTCTTGAATGTTTTAAAATGTACTTGAACATTTACAGTGGCAGCTAGCAAAGTGGATTTCAGGAACCTGAACTGAGAGAATACATTTGAGAAGTTGCTTCAGTTCTGTTAAAATGCTTAGGATTGTTCTCTTTGTTTATTGCCCTTTTGCTGTTTTTATTTCCAAAATGTGCTCAGAATTTGTTGCTAGCCTCTTTGTAATTTTTCTGTGATTTATTCTCCTTGGCTGGAAATCCTCTTTTTTTAAAGGTTTGACAAGAAGTCTCAAAAATTACATAATGCATGAGTTTTTTGCTTCCTCCCTCCCAGCAATAAGAAAATGGCTTCATTGATTCAAAACATTTTTTCCCTATCTTGCAGTCAAGCAGTAAGACACTCAGAAGAACCGAAATATTATTTCTCTGTTTCTTGTACTAGGGATTATTCCAAGAGAAGTATGAAGTTGTAGTAAGCACTGGAGTCCTTGGACGTGGACTTGACCTTGTCAACGTTAAGCTGGTGGTAAATTTTGACATGCCATCTAGTATGGATGAATATGTACACCAGGTAAATACATGTCTGTTCAGTATTACTGGGTGTACCTGTATGGCAAGGGTAGGGATATCCAAAATTCCTGAAGAGCCAACAATCACAAATAATCCCTAACCAGTATGGCCAGTCATAAAGAATTATGGGAGTTGTAGTCCAAACTGAAGGGCCAAAGGTTCCTTACCACACTTGGCAGTATAAAAGTAGGGTAACTACCTCGCTGTAGCAAGGTGGGGCTCTTTCTTGTGTGAAGGAAGCTGTGATTACGCCCTTCCAGAGTCCATTCATCTAGCATGCAGCCTTCTTCCCTTTCTGCTTCCCTCCACCTTTCCTAGCATTGTTTTTTTCCAGTGGCTCATGCCTTCTCATGATGTGCCTGAAATATGACAGCCTGTTTTGTCATCTTGGCTTCCAGGGAGATTTCTGGCTTGATCTGTTCCAAATAATTTGGTTGGGTTGCTGCCACACTGCAGTGGTATTTTTTTGGTGGGTGAGGTTGGCATTGTTAGGTGTAACTATATGGAGGTCTGTTTAAAGATCTGGTTCTATTTGAAAAAATAGAACTAGCTATTGAATTTTCTCAATTTTACAAGATTGGCCAACTTTAAGCATTGTTGTTCTTAATTTCTCAGGTTGGAAGAGCAGGTCGGCTTGGTCACAATGGAACGGCAATTACCTTCATTAATAACAACAGTAAGAAACTGTTCTGGGATGTTGTGAAGCGAGTGAAACCTACTGGCACTATTCTCCCACCCCAGTTATTAAACTCCGCATATCTACATGACCAAAAGAGAAGAGAACAGCAGAGAAATAAACAGTCTCAGAAGGGACTTGTAACTGGTGACAACCTTATGGACATTATCAGAAAACATGACAAGAGCACTTTTCAGAAATAAGGAGCTATGTTGTATTTGTAAATATAAGTCTTTTTGCAACTTGTACTAAACACTGAATTAACCTCATAATTCCTTGGCTATTATCCAGTTAAACACTTTGAAATCCCATTGATTTGGTCACATAATTAAGCAAGTGTTTGAAATCAGTAGGATGTCAGATTTCTTGGCTTCAGTTCAGCTGTGCACAATAATAAATAATTTGTCATATTTTTATTCTGGTACTTTTACAGAATGTCAGAGCAGCGTTTTAATATCCTGCTTTATTCATCTGTTACAGAGATTTACTGCAAGTCATTAGAGTAAGATTTCTCATCCATCATTTTATATTTTGGACTAGGATACAAAATATGTCTTAAGGTTAAATACATGCACTGTCCTACGAACTACAAATGACAACACACCTCTTAAACTGATGACTTACTTTCAATATGTGGAGAAGGAGCAATAAAGGGTGTACTTCAAATTAAGGTGCTGCACAGCATCCCACAAATAATAATAAATGGTCTACATGACAAATTTTGCCAAGAAGACCCCCTGATGGTTTGCCTTAGAGTTGCCATGAATCAGAGACAAGCTGAGGACATGAAACAAACACATCTTTTCAGTTATGGCAATACGTATCTCACATCTGTATGACATGAAGTCAGAAGCAGCAGCAGTGAGGGGGGGAGGGTCAAGGATGGGAGCAGATGCGTATTTACACCAAACAGTTACAGCAGTCTGATACCACTTTAACTGTTATATCTACATTCTGTGGATTGTTTGGATTTGTAGTTTAGTGAGGTGGTTAGAGATCTCTATTAGAGAAATCTAAATTCAGTTCCCACAGTACCTTGAAAAGATGGATTACATTGGGATAACTTGGGAACTATTAGAGCTCTGTGGCTGAGAATTTTAAATAGTGCACCAAATTACAAAGATTGTGGGATAAGGTGGAGGAATGGAGCCATAACATCTCAGTATTAGAGGGATCAATAATCTGATTCTTTATAAAGCAGTCTCACTGCAATTATTGTCCACTAGAATGTGGAATATTTCACCTCTCCCTTTTGAAGAGAAATAAAACATGAAAATAAATACAGTGTTCGTTATGGTCTGTAGTCAAATGAGGTTAGCTATCTACAAAAATTCATGTCACAAGAATACTAATATGCCATTTTCACAGCAGAACACACAAACAACCCTTCTCACTTTTCCTTTGGTACTGCATTTTTATTTATTTTGCTATGTGGAACTGAAACCCATGCTTTATCCATTTTTGGTTTTGTATCAGGAAAAAAACTCCATATATTTTTGGAAAGACTCTCATTGTGAAAGGACAAAGATGTTGAACACATCACAGCTTAGTAATAAAGAACTGTGTTCTTATTAACCTAGGTTAATCATGACTATTTAGTATGAAAGTAACAGGTAATTAACAGATGGAATCTGGCCTAGATTATATAAATGTCATTGGAATCTCATAGTGAGATTGGGAACCCATAGAAAGCATCTATCTATTTTCTAGTTTTGTGGACAGTCCCATAGATGTCTATTTTCATTTAAACTTTTATATCCTGTAAACATGCGCTGAATTAGCCTGTAGTAGGCAATCCATGACTATTAAAATCTAAGATTACTTTGGGGAGCTTGTCCTTGATCCTACATTCACATTCTAGTTGTGTTTTATACAGATGAGTTAGAAAACAGAACACAGAAGACAGCAATATTGGAGAGACAAGAGTGGGGCTGCAGTGGAAGCTGCTTCCCGATAGGCCTTGTCTTATAATGGAAAGGAAAAAAAAAACTAGCATCTTGTGGGTCTTACGGGTTAGAGGCACTGTATACTCATGTATAAGTCTAGAAATTTTAGTCAAATCTTCTATCGATCATGTAACAAAGTAATGATAGAACTTTCAACGAAGTCTGAGAAATTTGCCATAGTTCGCATTTGTGGCCTAATGTGTATAAAGGGCAGTTACAGAGCTGGGTTTAACTGCTGTGCACTACATAAACATGCCACTAAACAAAAAACTTTCATGATTGTGGGAGGTACCTGCTCTCAATGAATACAAAGCATCCTGAGATACATATCTTTAAAATATCTGCAGAAAATACTCATTACAGATCTATTCCTGTAAACTGGGGGGTGGGTTTATAATAGAGTCCACATTAAACTTGTTTTGGTGCCATGCACTAGGGCTGGGAAAAGTGTAGCCCTGCAGGTACTTTTGGACTGTGGGTCATGTTATTCCTCACCTTTGGTTATGTTGGCTAGGGATGCTGGGACTTGATGTCTGAAAACATTAGGAGAGCCCATCTACACAGAATGGCAGGTTGTTTCTGAGGGGACTGAGAAGGGGAGAGGCAAACAAAAACAGGTCATTTTTAGGTTTCTACAGTTGTTGGTGTGGACATTTAAAACACTGAATACAACCCCCCCATCATTTAAAAATTATTTCCAATATGTACAAAAATCGGGGGGGGGGGGGCATTTAATATAAATTTTAAATGTTAGATTGGGGTTGAACATGTTTTAAAATTGTCTTTTAAAAAATAACATAATTTCCCACAAGGTGGAAATGTGCAGCTATTTAATTTTGTTTTGGGCAAAAGTTGAAGCTGGGAGGAAAAAGGAGGGCCTGTGGATACTTTTTGGTGCAGAATTACTGTAGTTTAAAATGAAAATTCAAAGATATAGCCATGTGAGTCTGTGGAATCAGCGTGTAGCAATATGTCGTAGCACCTTTGAGGCTCACGGAAAGGAAGGAATTGGCAGCATGAGCTTTCATAGACTTCAATCGCATTTGCAAATCTGAGGAAGTGGACTGAAGTCTAGAGATTATCACAGGAGGGCATTTGAAAGTATAAACACTGATTAACCCATGATAATCCCGCAATTACGCTAAAGTTTTCACATGACGTTGAGATGACGTGATTAAAGTGCCATTATCCCAGGAATAACCAGGCAAGAAACAGCAGCAGATCATTCATGGGACTTTCCATTGAATGACTTTTTGTTGTTTATTGTCTGGTTGTTCCCTGGTTATTCATGGGATATTGGCTCTTGTGTTAATCTCAGTTTAATTGCATTTTAATGCCAATTGTGCAAGTTTCATGGGTTAATCACTGTTTAAACTCCACATTTTCCTCCATGTGATAAAGCTCATGCTGCCAATTTCTTTCAGTTAGTCTCAAAGGTGCTACAAGATCTCTCTACATTTAAAATGAAAAGTTAGGTTGCATTTATGTATGTGTACCCTAAATACTCTAGGTACCAGATCCCATCTGAGCCTGGAAGCTAAGCAGGGTCAGCTTTGGTTAGTACTTGGATGGGAGATGGCCAACCAATACCAGGACCTGGCAAAGCCACTACTGAGTGTTCTCTGCCTTAGAAGACCCTATAAGATTCATGGGATCGCTGTAAGATGACAGGCGACTTGAAGAACTATACACAAAGAAAAAGCTTGTCTCTTGCAACAACTACCGAACTGTCAAAAGCTAAGCTGTATGAATGGGAACAAGGGACTGACACTCTTTTTGCTCCATCTCCTGGCGGTGTCTGACCACTATGAGAACAACTGAGAGAAGGATGTTGTATCTTAAGCTTTCATTGACATCTGAGGAAGTAGACATCTCCCCAAACGTCTGCGTACAATTACTTCCTTAGTTAATTTTAAGACCGTATTGTTTATGGAAGCATTTCAGGTTTCAGCTTGATAATTTTGGATGGGTCAGATTAAGAGTGTATTGCTGTTCCATAGTTTTAGAGCTACTTAATGCTAAACTAAACTAAGCTATATTTTAGAGCTTCTTAATGCTGATTTGTTTAATTGCTTGTTTTTAAAATTCCTTGCTTTGTTGATTTTAGATTGAACGCCATAAGCGGGTTTTATCTAGTTTTGATGATTAATGTAAAGCGCCGTGCAAAACTTAATGGAGCTATACTGTATAAATAAACTTTAATACTACTACTGCTACTACTACTACTAATAATAAAAGACAAAGGCCTCATCTCCACTGCAGAATCAATGCAGTTTGACACTGCTTTAACATCCATGTCAAAATGCTATGGAATTCTGGGATCTGCAGTTCTATGGGGTACTTAGCCTTCTCTGTCAAGAAAGAGCAGGGTGACCAGATGTCCTAACCACAAAAGAAGGACAAGGCACTGCAAAACGGCCTCCCCTGACAGATCATCCCAGTCCCTCTGATACGAATTGCTCACAACTGCCCCAGATGTCTCTCTTTAATTGTGATTATAAGTTATTTTTAACAACTTTTTTTTATAATGTTGTTAATTATGTAGTTTAGTTTTAAGGCAGGGTTTATATATAATTTTATTTACTATATAATTACGTATTGTATTGTGTATTTTCATTGCATATTTTTTGTGTATTTTTTGGTGTGTAATTATATTGTGTTATTTTTATTGTCGTGACCCTCATCGATCCTACGGGAGAGGCGGGCTAAAAATAAAACATTATTATTATTATTATTATTATTATTATTATTATTATTATTATTATTTAGGGCGTTCAAGAAAAATGTGGGACATGACCAAATGAACCCACCTTTATTCCTTTGGGAAAAGGTGGGATATTAAAAAAATATTATTAATACTACTACTATTAAATAAATAAATTAAATAATAAATAAAATTATTATTATTATTATTATTATTAAAACTAAAAGCATTCATATCCATGTAAATCCATGCTTTTTGGACCAGGCTCAAAGTGGGAGGACATTTTGGCAATTCCTCCTGGACAGGAAATGAAGGACAGATGTCCTGGTAAAAAATGGAGAGCTCTAGTGCCACTGCAAACTACAAATCCCAGGGATGGAGCCATGGCCAAACTGGATTGTTTCTGCAATAGGCCCAAGTCTGGGAAAAGCTCATGCTGCCACCTCTTTCCCTCAGTCATTAGCCTCAAAAGGTAACATAAGGGGATTCCCATACTTCTAGTGTGCCTTTTTCTCTTTCCTTTTGACTTGGCTCTATAACCCACAGGGGCCTCCGCTTGGGAGCCTGAAGTGTGGCTACAACTTGGCTGTGGCTGCACTTCCCTCTTCCCTCACCTCAGCCAATAGGAGGCGTCGGCGCGCCATTCGAATGGAAAGGGAGTGATGTCTCTGCACTGACTGTCTGCTGCTGGCTGTTGATCTGGGGCGAGGTAAGTGGCCAGGTGGGGAGGGGGTGGGTCACTCCCTGTCTATGGAATATACCATTTCCCTCGAGAGGGGGGTGTCTTGGTCACTTGGGATTATGGAGCAGTTGAGACCTAGTCTCTGGTGCTTCTCTCTTTATCTCTTCCTGTTTCCTAGTAGTTTTAAGGCTGGGCACCTTTCTGGACTTGAACTACAAAGCCCATAATCCCCTCCCTAGGCTAGGCTAGGCTATGCTGGGGTTCATGGGAGCTGATATCCCAAACAGCTGGGGACCTACATTTGGTCCATCCTTCATTTTGTCTACACTGTAGAAATAATAATAATAATAATAGACATAATAATAGAAATAATATTACGTAGCAATATTAGCATGTAGAAATAATAATAACAATCTTTAATTTATGTAATAATATAATATAATTATATGATTAAAAATATAATTATAATTAACTGCATGGGCACCATCCTACAGCATCCTGGGGCTTGTAGTTTTGCAAAGCACTCTTTGGCAGAGAAAGCTAAAGACTTGGTAAGACTACAAATCCCAGGATTCCTAGGGAGGGGATTATGGGCTTTGTAGTTCAAGTCCAGAAAGGATGGAGCTGCAGCACTTAAAGTGGTGTCAAACGGAGTTATTTCTACAGTGTAGATGCACCCTGTTTTCTTTTGCTGCTGCAGGGGATTTTCTGCTAGCCTTCCCCTCCTGTTAAGGGAGAAGGTGCTGTTCTTGAAGGAGCTAAAATTGTAAATTATTTTATTATTATTATTATTATTATTATTATACGTTATTAAAATACGCTGTAGATTTACACAGAGCTGTACATACAATCAATAAAATAGACAAAAAGAAACCTGCCTATGGTGTACATTCTACAAAATAATAACAAAATACATATAAAATAATATATAATAATAGATGATAGGAGTCGATAAAATTATTATGTGGCTTTATTTATTTATTTTCTTTCTTTAAATCTCCCCCAAAACTATAGAGACTCAAGCCGTGCTCCTAATTGTTTTGCTTACACGTATATCCTATTCTGTTTTGTTTTAGGTTACACTTCCCATGAAAGCCACCTTGAACAGGTCACACTCTCTCAGCCTCAGGGGAAGGCCATGGCAAACCTCCTCTGAACAGGTGACATCTTGTTAGTGAGGTGTGTTTGTGTTGTGAGCCTTCAGGTTGTTTCTGACTTACGGTGACCCTAAGGCAAACCTACCATGGGGTTTTCTTGGCAAGATTTGTTTAGAGGAGGTTTGCCATTTACACATATGTTAAACTTATGTTAAATTCAATTTATGGAAGGTTGGTGGGATTGAGTAATGTT
>NC_056525.1:150171471-150217328 GCF_019175285.1 Sceloporus undulatus | reverse complement strand
GTCGATGGCTGTATTATATATTTTTATCTTCTATTGTAACCTGCCTCGATCTGTAGGGAGAGACGGGATATAAATAAATATTATCATTATTATGTCTGCATAATTCACTTATTGGGTCATTGTGGTGGTTAAAATCCCTTACTGATCAGGTAGCAACCCAACTCCCCCCCAACCCATCTTTTCACTCCTTGCAGTCCTGCTCCTCACATGGCCACTTACTAGCAGGTGGAGAGTAGGTGGAGAAGTTTCAATGGAGAAGCATCTACTATGTTCCTGGAGCTGGATGCACAATAATGACATCCTCCTCCAGAGGACTTCTGGGAGGTCCCAGAGGTTGCGATGCATCCATTTATAGGAACATAGCTAGGGACTTCACCTCCTCCTTCTAGGCAGTAAATAGTTGTGTTGGAAGTGCTGCAGCTGCTGAAAAAAGGGTCATGGGTGTATGTGTCATAGTTGCCCCTGTGCAGAACTTTATGTCTCTCGATGCAGGATTTTGGACAGGATTTAATTTTTAAACACTGCATAGAGAAATTCAAATTATAAGAAAAGAGATTCCACAGCAACATTAGAAGGAACTTCCTGACACTAAGAGCTGTTCGACAGTGGAATATATTCCCTTGGAGAATGGTGGAGTCTCCTTCTTTGGAGGTTTTTAAGAAGAGGCTGGATGGCCATCTGTCGGGGGTGCTTTGATTGTGTGTGGCTGCATGGACAGCCCTTGTGGTCTCTTCCAGCAATATGATTCTAATTTATTTAAGCATATCTGTCCTGCCAGGTAGGCATTCAACCAAGGAAAAAATGTGCATTGCAGAATAACAATGTTTTTTTTTAACAGATCCCATATGTTTTGCCTGCATTTACAGAGAAAATAACAGCTGACAGTATCCTTCAGGACAAGCTTGTACAAGATAATTTCACTCCGGCACTTGCAGCTTTTTTTTATGCCTCAATGCCTATCTATACTGTTCCTAAACAAAGCCACGTTAGTGTCCTTGGTGGTTCTTCACAAAAGCATCCCCCAGAAGCTGCTTGTACTAGAGACAAGTTTAGAAAACCATTTACACCAGATGTATTAGAAAATGAGAGAGAGAATTCACTCTCCCAGTCCTTGAATAAGACTAAAGAATTAAACAGGACTTATGTGCTTTCTGCTTGTAAGAAGCTGGCTGATGCCTCACTGGCCCTTACAACTGGAGGCAAGTTGACACTCCAAAGACGAACTGTGACAAGCAGAGAACAATCCAGGATAAATGCAACATGCAATGGCGAAAATACACAGGCAGAAAAAAGACTGACGCTGCAGCGCCGTCTGAGGATTGGCTCTACCGAGAAACATAAAACACATGACACTGATGATGTTAGAAGAGAAAACACAACTTCACTTCCAGCAAAAACTAACAGCAATGACCCTCCATTTGTTAAGACTTGCCATCAGTCACTTAAAACCTGCACGGATGTAAAGATAATTCCTGATATGAAAAGCCATGTACCTTTTAATCAGAATGGTTCAAATGGTTATAGGAGCTACACACCTCTGAAACCCAAGACGATAAGTGCTGGTTCAGAGAGTGAAAACAGGCTTCCTAGATCATCACTTTTAACCACAGCAAAACCTGATAGGACACCTGCTGTTAAACAAACTGAAGAATGGAATTTCAGAAAGGAAAATTTCACCGTAAGCCTGCAAAGTGGAGTTCTTAAAAATGGAAATTTGGAAAGGCAGAAGACGCCAAGAAAAGGAATTACAGAAGGAATTAAATTTACTCCCCAAAATGGATCTGTTCAGTATGTTCAGAGTTCTACTACCCCTACTGTAAAGAATACAACACTTTGCCCTGAAATAAGATCATATACTCACAGCAGTAGAAAAGGAAGGTTGCAAGAAAACACCACATCTATCCAGCAAATATCTCTGCTGCAAGAAGATACTTCAAAGAAGAATATGTGTGTTAAAGATGACCCTTTCAAAATTGAAAACAGTAAAGTGACTGTGGCGGTCAGAGTTCGCCCCTTCAGCAGCAGGTATGTAACCACAGTTTTTAGGTGTTATATGTGAAATTATACAACTTGTTATGTCCTTCTGTCAAGATAAACAATAGCAAAGCATGCTGTACAAAAAAACTCTATATGATACTACCAAATTTGATTCTGTGATGTCTAGCGCACCACCTAGTTACTCTCCAGTTTGCTAATAAAAAGATCATTGTGCTTCACTTTATATCTGTTTTCATCTTTTCAAGGGATGCTTGTGTTCTTATTAGGACCTGATCTTATATATCAGTAGGCCCTGTATTTTCAGAGAATGAGAGAAGAGTCATTATTCTTTCCTTGTGCTAGGATCATTGCATCTTATAGTTTGTTTTGTTGCATCTAGTGATACTAACAGAATTATACTTACTTATGTATTTTATGCTCCATTTAAAGGCTATTAACAGACTGCAGTTTGTGGTACCAAAATTTTGCCCAAATTGCCCCTTGTTACTTTGTTTTAACTGTTACTCTGATAAAGAATTCTGAAGAGGTTGAAAGTTTACTTACAATTTTATAGTCATACTATAGCTTTTGACATCTTTAAATGCCCTCATCTAATTTTTAGTTACCAACTCTGGCCAGTATGAAAAAAATACTGCAAATTCCTACCATCCACTAGCATAAAATTTTATAAACTGAATGTCTAATTTCCTCCTTAACTATTCTGGAATTCATGTTGGTAATTAGTTCAGCCTTTGACCTCGGACAATGTATCATCATCGTCATCACTATCATCATTTATATCCTGCCTTTTCCCTAGTAATGGGACTCAAGATGGCTCATAACAATAAAAATAATACAGATTAAAGAGTATACAAACATCAGTAAAAAGTATAAATATGAACGTTATTCTGTAGAGTTTAAATCATTTAAAATTCATTAAAAGATCATGTAAATTTCAGATGCATTTAAGATTCATTCATTTAGTAAATTTTTTTTAATGAACAGCACAGCACATTGTTAAATTGCATCATAGTCAATTTCCAAAAGCCTGATGGAATAGGAATATTTTTATCTGTTGGCAGAAGAAGAGGAAGAAGGGAGTTATACTAACTTTCCCAGGGAGAGAGTTGCAAAACTTGGGAGCAGCCACTCAAAGGGCCCTCTTCCTCTCCAATAAAATAATATACTTTTATCAGACATATGAGAAACATACGCCCCAAGCAAGTTATCCTAAGTGTATACGTAGTTACAATATTGCAAGTTCTACTGTTTTATTAACATATTTTCATCAGAGCCTAAACTGTCTTATTGAATTACTTTTACTTTGGTCTATTCTAGACATCATTTGTATGAACTGTTAATAGGCCCAAACAGACAGGCCAAAATAAAGCTGCTTTGGGTCACTTGGAGGTATACTGGTTAAATGATGCATGCGTCTTAAGAGGCCAGAAGCCATGCCAAAGCCACGCTCCAGTCCTAAGGACTGGTGTGCAGCTTTGGTGCAGCTTCGTGCCTTAAGATGCGTGTGTCATTTAAATAGCATACCTCCATGGGTTCTGCATCCATGGGTTCAACGAACCATGGCTTGAAAATATTTTTTAAAAAATCCAAAAAGCAAACTCTGTTGTTATCCATTTTATATAAGGGATGCCATTTTACTGCGCTATGTATATAATGGACTTGAGCATCCACAGATTTTGGTATTCACAGGGGATCCTGGAACCAACCTCAGCAGATACTGAGGGCCCACTGTATCTCAAAACAGCAGTACTTCTGAATTAATATATCCCCTTTCTTAGTTTCCATATTGCCATTTGACATTTAAAAACTAATATTTAGAAGGAATATAAGTTAAAAAGAAGTCAGTGTTGGGGAATGCTTATTGTTTCTTGAAAGAAAATGGTATATTTTTCATTTTGCACAATTCAGACATAACTCAGATATGTATCAAATTAGAACTCTTCATTTCCTAGAATGCCAGTTAAATACATGTAATGAATATAGATTTTTTAGCGTATTGTGAGCATTCTTCATTTAGTTTTACCTCCTGTAAATAATTTTTACTTTCTCCCTTTATTCAGAGAGAAAAACGAAGAAACGTTCCAGATCATTTCCATGTCTGGGCAAGAGACTGTTGTAAACCATCCAAATACAAAACAAATATATAGTTTCACCTTTGACTTTTCATTCTGGTCTTTTGATAAGAGTCATCACTTTGCAAGCCAAGAGATGGTATATCAGTCCTTGGCAGTTCCTCTCTTAGAAAGGGCCTTTGAAGGATACAATACCTGCCTTTTTGCATATGGACAGACTGGTTCTGGAAAGTCATATACGTAAGTTAAATTGAAAGTTGTTGCTTTTTGAGTTGCACCGAATGTATGCCTTCTAGCACTTTCTTTGAAAGACAAGCTTGCTCCTTCCTCAATATGACATCCCTTCAAATATTTAATCCCTATGAAATTCATGGGGTTGTCATAAATGGACAGGTGACTTGGGGGTACAGAGAGAAAAACTGGGCAGAAAATTACAAACTTTTGTCTACTGGTAGATAGGGTTATGGCAGGCTATAACATGATATTTGATTACCAGAAGGCACATGGTCACCAGAGCACTCAGAGCTCATCACTCAGTGTAGATTGTTAAGCTGCATCTGCACTGCAGACATAACCCAGTTTGATACTTCTTTAACTGCCATGGCTCACTGCTATGGACTTCTGAGAACTGTAGTTATGTGAGATATTTAGCCTTCTCTGTCAGAGAGCTCTGATGCTATAACAAACTACAAATCCCAGAATTCTATCGCACTGAGCCATGGCAGTTAAAGTGGTATCAAACTGGATTGTTTCTGCAGTGTGGATGCAGCCATTGATTACTGATTCTGGAATTCCAAAAATATTTTTCAGACTAAACTATATGACTAGAGGCTACAAATGAACACAGTTTATAATGTGGTACAACACGATTTAGTTTGTGTGCTGCAGGATGTGCTTTAAGCTTTTGCTCCAAGTGATGCGAATCCACTTACACTGATCTAGTAATAGGGTTAGAGTTAGTAAATGTTGTATATCTTTTAAAAATATTTTGTGGTCCTTGACTATAGTTTCCAAACAAATATATGAGAATTTTGTTCTTGAACTATTTTGCATCTAAGTTGGAAAGAGTTGTTAATTTCCCCCCAGTTAGCCTAACTAATTTGGTTACTCAGTTTCAAAACCATATTAGATGTTACAGTATGCTTCAGAACACAGTAAGTTAAGTTTATAGGTTTTTTAAAAATAGGATATCTTCTACATATCAGTTAGATATGTCTTTGCAGAGCTGAAAACATTATGAACCTATCAATAAAATATTTGTCATTACAGCATGATGGGCTTTGATAATGATGAACAAGGAATAATACCAAGATTCTGTGAAGATCTCTTTAATCGAATAGAAGAAGCAGAAATACAACAGGTGTTGTTATACAGTAATATGAGCCTATCTGTTTTGGACTATATGCTTTACTTGTGGGGTGGGGAGAGTCTTGATGCTCTTTATCAGTTTCTATCATTCAAAAGGGAATAGGTTTTTGTCTCCAAACTTCCTAACAGTATTTCATGCTTTCACTGAGATTGTTAGTTTACATATGATGAGAAATTGGTGTAAATGTGCATTCTACTGTGCATAAAAAAATAACGTGACCTAGAGTGCTTACATGCCACCCAACTTCTACAATTCTTTCGAAAGCACATACATACAAGTAGATAGTGTATGCAGATCTGGTTTCATGCTATTCCTAGCATTTTCAATGTGTGGAAGATTTTGTACAGTACAGTCAACCTCGTGTATCCACGGATTCCCTATCCACAGATTCAACCATCTATGGCTTGAAAACATTTTAAAAATATATATATATACATTTCTAAAAGCAAACCTTGATTTTGCAATTTTATATAAGGGAAACCATTTTACTATGCTACTGTATTTAATGGGACTTGACATTCACGGATTTTGGTATCCATGGGTGGTTCTGGAAGCAAATCATAGTGGATATTAAGGGCCCACTGTACTATTAAATATGTATAAATATAATGTATGTGGTCAGGTAGTTGATTTAAAAATATATTCTTCCTTTAGGGCAGTGTTTTTTGTACCACTGTGATGTTGTGAGACATTATAAGAGTCATAAATTGGTTAATGATATCTTAAGAATATCTTATACATTGTGTGATCTTAAAGCTGCCATGTCTATTTACTAGTGTACCAAGTAGAAAGGGCAGTTTTATCTAGAGCACAAGCCAATTACATATTAACTTGAAAGGTAAAAATACAATTATATTATGGAACATTTAAAAAAAGTGCTGGTATGCAGAAAAGAGGCCAGAATATCAGTTTCTCAATTTCACGGTCTTGGTGCCATGCTCCTTAGTTCACAGCTCAGCCTTGCAATGTTGGTATCTTTGCACTGCTACATTTAAAATCCTGTAACTTCTGTTACCCAAATGAAGAGATCTGTAAGAAAGAAATTATCAATTTTTAAAAAGAATTTGCAGTTGATTTTACCAATACTGTGGTGAAAGAACTTGTTTTGAACCTTTGTTGAGTATATGATTTTAGTGAGTGGGATATCTTCTCCACTTGTCAATGTACATTTTGTTGTGGTGACAGGTCTTCCATTAATGATATTATCTCCGATAGTTGCCCAAGAAGCCCCATGGTACTGTTTCTAGGCCTCAGTTCTGTGGATAGATTATGAACATGAACCTGTAGTTGTATATAGTTGTTATTCACCTGGTCATGAGGGCCGCAAGGTGCACGATTTTGAAGGTGATCCTGTGAGGATTGCATGAGAGCTGGGTGAACTGGTGGCTAGTTGCTGACACTACAGGGCTGATTTGTTCATTGCATTTCTTGAGGGGACGTGGTAGAGAAGAGAATGAAGAATCTTTTGGTAGTCTATAAGCCATGACCCAATTGATCGAGAGATTCCTGCTCAGTTTACCCAGTCCATGTGACTTTCATTCCCTCCAAACACTCTAGTGCCCTCCTTGATGCTATTGCATCAAGTAAAAGCAGCTGCCACCATGCTGTATCTAAGAAACCAAGTAACAAGCTTTATGCAAAAGGGTATAAACATTATGTACATACTTATGGTGTTTTTCTTTAGATTGCTTATCATCTTGAAATGAGCTATTTTGAAGTCTACAATGAAAAGATTCATGATTTGCTTGTCTTCAGCCATGAAAATGGACAGAAGAAACAACCTGTAAGTTACTTTTTATGTTTTGCCTAACCTAATACCGATGTATAGAACATTAATTTTGAATGCAATCTGGTCTTACAAAAGGAAGTACAGTATATTGGATGAGATCAAATTCAGTTTTGGGGGAGCAGCATATTCTTCCAGGTGGAGCATGCTAAATTGGTTCTTACTTTCTGATACAGGCTGGCTGTATCTGTACTTTCTTCTTTCATTGATGACTGGCTTTGCAGACAAGGTAGTATTTGTGGGATATTGCCTTTAACCTTTTGACAAGTCATTTCTCAAGTCACGTCTCATGGAGCCAAGCTTTGAGGAAAGAAGATGGAGACATCCTATGTCAGGATGCACATGTTCAGGCAGTGGTGTGTGAGAACAGTGGATGAACAGGCTTCTCTTGTGTCATTTATTGACATCACTGCTATTTCTTCCTGCCCACCAAAAATAAGTCCCATTTTTATACCCTGACTTGACTGCAGTTACTGTTTATTTATACATTATCTTAAGTTGTATTTTATACTATGTTTAACCGCAAACTGTTTAATTGTATTTTAAGGGCGGTGGGATTTTGGAATGTGGGAATTTATGTTTTAATTGCTGTAAGCCGCCCTGGTTGTATTACATAATCATCATCATCATCATCATCATCATCATCATCATCATCATCATCATCATCTGCTTGTGCAGAGATATACTGCTTGAATATCTACCACATGGGTAGTGAGAAAGCAAAATGCTCTCAGAATGGTTTACTCTGCTAATCATTTGCTCTTATTTATTCATTGCACTTATATCCCGGCTTTCACCCAAAATAGGATCCAAGGTGGCTTACAATAATTTTTAAAAAGATCCAACTAAAACATTAATTTTAAAAAATTAAAAAGGAATTAAACAGAAATTTTATTTAAAAAACACTTGAAACATATTTAAAACACAGTTAAAACACAATAGAAGATTGAAACACATAGGATCCTGGCCATTATTTTTGCATGGTGTATGCAGTTTCCATTGTTACAAGTTTGAAACAGATGTTTATCCGTGTATGTTGTGTCAGCTTCAACAGAGATATATAATGACCAGCATCTATTTTCTAGGGGGCCACACACAGCCTGTGTAGGAATCTTGCAGTTATTAGGTTTGCTCATGGATAAGCAAAATATGTAGCAGCAGAAGTCCATTTAAATGGTATCTACTTGAACTGGAGGATTGCATTTTTGCTCTTCTGTTGTTCTAATATACTGTGGTGTAGTGGTTTGAGCGTTGGATTACGACTCTGGATTCAGTTCCCCGCTAGGTCATGGAAACCCACTGGGGGACCTTGGGGAGGTCACACACTCTCAGCTCCAGAAAACCCTGCAATAGGGTCACCTTAGGTTTGCCATATGTCGGAAGTGACTTGAAGGCACACAACAAACTTCTTATCCCACTTTGCCTGATGTGATTCTTATGCTGAACAGCTATGACTAGTTTTACTGTGTTTTAAATAAAATTTAGTGTGAATAGTTTGTTTCAATATTTTTTCAAATTTTGCATTGTGGGTTGGAACGTTGTGCTTTTTGAACAATTTTATGAGTGATTCATATCTCTGATCAGCATTGTCTTTTCTGATTAACAGCTTCGTGTAAGAGAACATCCAGTCTTTGGACCATATGTGGAAGACCTGACAGTGTAAGTGTTCATGTTGGTGGACTTCTTCCAAAAATGTCTCTCTGCTGACCTGCATCATGACTTGTTAGTTATTAACATTAGAAGACTAGTTGAGGAACCTGTAGGGTTTTTAAAAAATTGGTTCTCTCACTACCTTACCATTTTGCATCACCATGGTACCCTGAACACACCCAATCCTCTCTGATTTTGGAAGCTAAACCGGGTTGGTCAGGTTAGTATTTGGATGGGAGATCACATGAAAAAACAAAGGCTAAGGAAGAGTCCTGCCTGAAACCCTGGAGAGATGCTACCAGTCAGAGCTGAAAATATTGGGCAAAGTGGACCAGTGTTCTCACTCAGTATAAGTAGCTTCCTATGTTGCTATGCTTCTCACCCATACTTCGCCTTGGTCCTGCACTGATTGCCCCTCAGACCTATATTTTCTTCACGCACTATCCATCACAGCTTGTTCTGAAGCCATTCTTCAACCTTTGTTCTCCTTAACTTCAGGGCCTCATTCCAATATGGCGTTAACAGAATGAAAATCACCACTAGCACAGCTACGCTGGATCACATAGCTGCATAAGTAGTTGAATCCAAAGTTGTGTACAGCTTTTAAAAGTGGCTGTTAAACTTCTTGCACAAGTGCTTGCACTATCTATTGTAAACTGCTTCAGTAACTGTTGGATGGTAACTTTCCACAAATTCTGAAAATGGACAACTGCTAGTAGATGGACCTTGTGCTAGGATAATGATGTTGTTGGATACAGGTTCAGTACTTCATCTTACTCAGTTTTTCAGCTCCAGATTTTAATTCAGGTACACATCCCATCCAAATACACAATCTTTCCTTTTCTCACAAAATGAATCAGTGCTACTCATTCTAACAGTTTGTAAAGTCATTTCCTTGTTATCACAAACACAATAAAATAGAAATTCCCAAGTAAGGTCTAATAATCCCATAAGTATGGACTTCCATTCTTGTGGGTGTATATTCCTGAGCCATGATACTGCTTGATCTGTGTGTGTAATCAGTTACTGGGTCATCTGTTGAAGATACTTGGTGTTTAAGCATACACTTGGTAGGATTTGGTCTAACGAGTTTAATTTCCCCCCCATAGATAAAATTATTATTATTTCTTTCTAGGAATGTTGTTACTTCTTATTCAGATATCCAGGTAAGAGTCTATTGTTTGTATAGTTGGAATTATAAATGTGTCTTTCAAATGCATATTAAAATTTCATTATCAGTGTTCAGTGACCAGAAAGAAAAGATAGAGCAATGGAGAAAGTAGTCCTTACGTATATCTTCCCTGCTTTTGTACACGTTAATATTACAACACAGTAATTGAATATTAGTAATACAGTATTAACACAGTTGAAGTAGCAGTTAGTATGGCACTAGAAGCCTGGTATTAACAGAAGAAAATTGTCACATCAGTACTTCATACAGAAGCCTAAGTTAAGAATTTTCAAAAACATTAAAAAATATTCAAGATTGGGCAAAGTGCGGTGCTTAGGCCACATGCAGCCTCCCAGGCCCATTTTTGTGACCCTCAGGGTCTTCCAAGGATAAAATTTTTTTAATAAAAATATATTTTAGGGAGTGTATAGGACATTTTCACCCTTTTTGACTCACCTTTCTGGGGTGAAAAACAATTTTTGCAAAATTAATTTTAAAAAAGGGATTTTTTTTGTTCTGAAATGTTCACTGGGGGCATAGGGTGTATTCTCAGCACTCTCTGCAGGCCCCCTGGGGCAATTTATGAATTTTTGAAACTCTAAACATGTTGAAAATGCCCCTATAGCCCTTGGAGGCATCTAGGGACAAACTTTTGTGTTTTTGGGGGGAGGCAGGGGCACATGCAGCCCTCCACAGCCTCCTAGGGGCCTAATGCTGCCCCCCCCCCTCGGCTTCCACATCTGTCCACCTCAGATTTACATTGGGTTTTTAAAAATTATTTGAGGAGGTTCTTTTTTAACTGCCAGAAGTGATTAACAACAGTTTAAAACATGAATTCAATAGGAAATCATCAGACAACCACAAACGAGTTTTACAGTAGAAATCAAAAGTAACATGCTGTTTTTCAAGTTGAATTTAGAGAGAAAAACTAATTGGGTGAGCATTTGGGATTTGATCCTGCCAGTTCTATAAACATAAAGCAACATATGTGGAGCTGCCCCATAAAACTGAATACAGGCCCTTGCTTGGGGATGGACAGTGGCTCCCATTTGAACAGGGTGGTACATCAGCACTGGGTTTTAGCCTGAACTTTAAAAGAGCTATCCAAAGTGCTGAACATATGAATTAAAATCTGGAATGAATTCACTACTCCACTCTCATTGAACCTTCTATCTGCCACTGCCCTTGCTGGTAGGTGTACAGCAACATAGGCAGCCTGTGTGTTCCAAAATGAAACCCTTAGAAGCATTTAGCAGCTTTGCTCCCGGACCCTAGCATGTGGATTACTGCTGGGAAAAGTATGAGAAGAGCTACAGGCAGGGATCTGGTGAAGGATGAGCTTCTGGGAGAGGTGAAGAAGGTGTGGGCTTGGAGTGTATTATCCAGCAAATCATCATTATCATCGTCATCATTTCTTATGCGCCTCTCCCCATGGATCATGGCGGGGGACAATAACAGACCAATAAATACACAACATCAGTTTAAAAAATCAGATAAAAATACACATCCATTTAAAAGAACAAGCAAGGTACATACATATTGAAACAATCCACATTTAAAATTAATTATTTAAACTTACAATTTAAACATCATCAGGATAGGCCTACCGGAAGAGACTGGTCTTTAATGCTGTTTTAAATGTCAGGCACTACAGCAGGAACCTAGCTAGCAGAGAAGGACAATACTGTACTAGTTTATTAGACAGGGATGGGAAGACTGTGGTCCTCCAGACATTTTGAATGTTGACTCCAAGAAGCCCCAATCAGGGATTATGGAAATTGTCATTCATTATATCCAGAAGTTCAGAGGTTACCCACTCCTGTTTTCGGATTTGAGTCTGTATGCTGTTCATGTGTGGGGCTGACAAATATATTTGAATGCTCTATGCCACATGAAAATTGTTGTTGTTGTTATTTAACAATAATATGGATTGAAAATTAAATGAATTGTAACTCTTTTTTTGACAGCATAAACTGTTGACTTTTAAAAACATTTTTAACAGAAGAATCTGTCTTTATTCTTCATCAGCGCTGGCTCCAGTTAGGAAATAAGCGCAGAGCTACTGCGGCCACAGGCATGAACGACAAGAGTTCTCGATCTCATTCTGTTTTCACACTGGTGATGACACAAACAAAGGTCTGGAATCAAATGAATTTATACACATTCAAAAATTGGGTAAAATAACTCTTCCCTTTCCATGTTGCCTAAAGAATCTTAGCTTTTTTTTAGTACAGTAGTAAAATATGCAGCATACATAAAGTAGATAGGTGAACTGTTTATATACTAGTTATTTATTTATTCTTTATTTATGGTATTTATACCCCACCCTTCAGCCCTAAAGACTCTCAGAGCGGCTTACAATTATTATTTTAATTAGACAGTTCCCTGCCCTCAGGCTTACAATCTAAAAAGACACGACATAAAAGGAGAAGGGAATGGTGGTGAGGAAGAAGGGGATAAGGTCCAGCAGTTCTTCTCTCCTTCTGAGGCCTGGGCCAAAGCAGATGAACTGGAGGGAGGGGTCTTCTTTTTAATCGAGGCCAGGCCCTAGCAAATCATGGGAAAGCACTACAATACAAGTCCTAGAGTGTATTCACACTGCAAAATTAAAGTAGTTTGACACCACTTTAACTGCTGTGAGACTATCCTATAGAATCTTGGGAGTTATAGTTTGTTAAGGTATTCAGCTGGTCTGTCAGAGAGGTCTGGTACCTGGCTCCAAACTACAAATCCCAGGATTCTGTAGGACAAAGTCAATGACAGGTAAAGTAGTGTCAAACTGTTTTAATTCTGTAGTGTGGATACACCCCAGTAAATTGAATCCAATGGTGAGGGGCATGAAATTAATGACTTTTGATACATACTAAGGTGCTCCCCTGTGTTCATATCCCAAATCTTGGTGGTACTATCTATGGAAAAAATATGTGAAAACTAAAAAAACCCCAATCTTATAGATAAAATAAAACAATCTATTTCCCCCCCCCCCCCCCCCCCACAAAAACAAGTAAATAAATGATAGGCATAGCTAGTCTGTTTTTAAAATGGCCAATTGCATCCCATGAAAAGGTCTAGTAACAGATGCTATTGCTATCTTGGTTCATGACATTTTAGTATGTTAGGACAGAAATGATGCAGGATTTTTTTTTTTTAGATTGCTACAGTTATAAGATAATTTGTGGAGTTACTTTGAGCTGATTTCATAGACTGCAGGTTAGACAGAGACGTCTAATTATGTTTGTTTTGTTTCAGACAGATATTGTGGAAAAGGAAGAACGTGAACATAGAATTATCAGTCGTGTTAATCTAATAGACTTAGCAGGTAGTGAACGCTGCTCTGCAACTCGGACTAGTGGAGAAAGATTGAAGGTAAAAAGTAAAATGTACTCTGTTGAGTGTCAAAAAACTATTGGTCTCCATGCCACACAAACTTTGCTATAGCACAGACTGTAATGTTGTGGCATATAAAGTGCAGAAAACAATCCATCTTACACAGCAACAAATGTGTGGCCCTCCAGATATTGTTGGCACCTGTTTCCTAGCATTTATATCCAGTCTGAGTGAATAGAAGAGGAGTGGGCAATTGCAGCAAGTCGGGGATCATTTTTATGCCCCAGGACCATCTGGAGGAAAGAGTGTGGTATAGTGGTTTTAGTGTGGATATGAAAAGCAGGTGTTGCTTGTCACACAACAAAGCAGAAGCAGCTCCTGATTAAATTCTCTGTTCTAGGCAACCATTAAAGGTCCAAGATCCCTCTCCAATTTTAAACCTGGCAACTCTAATTTTAAGGGATGCCCTAAAATTTTTAATTTAAAAATTATTTACTATTATTTTAGTATTTTAAAATGTGTGTTTAGTATTATAACTAGTTTGTTTGCATTTGAGTTTTATAACTTGAATAAGTTGTATGCTAATTAGAGAGCAAATAAAATTTTGGGTCCCACTGGTTGTTTCTTTCTTCCTCTCTCTAGGAAGGTGCGAGTATTAACAAATCCCTTTTGACTTTGGGAAAAGTTATTTCTGCTCTCTCAGAACAAAATCAAAGCAGGACGAAGGTATTCATTCCATACCGTGAATCTGTGCTTACATGGTATGTACATATTTTATGTATCATAAGAGATTTTTAATAAGGCAATATCCTGGTTTTTGTTTTTTATGTTAATGCATGTTTTAAGCTGTTTTGAGTGTTACTGATAATTTAACTACCTTTCAGTGATAAGCTTTTGCAAGTTTCTGTCATCATTCTATTTGTTTTAAATTGTAAACTGACTTGTGTCCCAGTTATGGAGAAAAGACAGAATATAAATAAAAGATAATGACTGAATGTAATGAGCAAAGAGACAACTATCCTGATTTTCACCTTTGGCGAGAGCCTGGAACTGTGGATGTATTCAGCTTTTTATCATTCTAATCTTCCTTTAAATTTCTTGGTTCCATAATATTCATTTTGAGGTCAGCGAGTGTCCTGGGAGACTGAAGTGTTCTGCTATTGATTTTTGTGTATTGCCATCTGTGATGTCACAGTAAATAAAATAAAAGAAAGAATAAAAGAAATTCATTCTTTTGCATAGAGATTTTTCTGCTTTTCCTGTTCAGAATACAAAAGACCATTACTGACAGAGAACAATGTATATCACATTTTAATATGGGTGAGATGCATGGGAACCTCCAGATGACGTGCTGCAACTTCCATTACTCTTCACAATTGGCTATGCTTGATAGGGCTGCTGGGAATTGCAGTCCAAAAACATTTAGAGGGTCCCATGAATCTCAAATTACAAGCACTCTCAGCCTCAGGGAAGGCAATGGCAAATGTCCACTAAACAAATCCTGCCAAGAAAAGCCCATGATAGCTTTGCCTTAGGGTCTCCATAAGTCTGAAATGACTTGAAGGCACATAGCAGCAACAACAACAAATTAATCTTATCCCTCCATTAGGATATGAGAAATCCCTGATGTGTTGTATTATGTTGTTAGGTTGTGTAATGATGTTGCCGTAGTAGATGATAGAAACAGAATTAGCATCTGAATTTGGTCTTGTCACTGTGTCAGCAGGCATGTTGTTTGGCCTGACAGGGAAAATTCATTTATCTTTATTATCTCTCCCTGCCAATGCAGGCTGTTAAAAGAAAGCCTGGGTGGAAATTCAAAAACTACTATGATTGCCACAGTAAGCCCTGCTGCCAGAAATGTAGAGGAAACGCTTAGTACTCTTCGATATGCTAGGCAAGCGTGTTTCATAGTCAACATTGCCAAAGTAAATGAAGACATCAATGCTAAGTTAATTCAAGGTAAGCATGATAGTAATTTTATTTCTTAATTTGAAGAGCCGTTTCATATCATGTGTTAAAACATATTCAAAGAGATTCCAGCCACAGATGCTGGCGAAATGTCAGGAAGAAAATTTTCTAGAACATGGCCACGTAGCCCAAAAACTCCACAAAAAATATTCAAAGAATATAGAGCGTGAAGGGTGGAAGTGGAAAATTATCTGCAATCATTCATGAATGAAACCGTGTGTGTGAAACACACCAGAGGAGCAAGCATCTTTGTTTTTGTATGCTAATATCATATATTTGCTTCAGTGCATTGACAGCTACAGAGCCTTTCTGTTAAGAGAAAGAACATAGTGTACCCTTTACAACTCTGCAGCGCAAACCATCTCCCAACAGCTCAAAGCTCCCTGAAAACTGCACCTATGTTGCATAAATGAGTGGGATTTATGTTAGTGCGGATACACCATTCAATAATTTTTAAAAGAGTTTATTCTAGTTGGGGCTATCCATAGGATTTAGATCATGTTTTTTAATTGGGTAATCTGAATAACTAAATGCACAAACATGGCAGCTTCAATAAAGGGTACAGATATGGACACTTAAATTCTATTGAAATCAGCTTCAGTATGAGTCTCTAGGTAGATGTTTTAAAAAAAATTGTCTCAGTTGACGCAGGGGAAGAATATATTCGACTGTATACAAATAACCAAAGGTGGAAGGAAAATTGCCTGTTAGCACAGTATTGCAAAAAATGCACAAGAGCTTTTCTAGTATTACAACATGTTATATAATATAATGAATGCATCTCCATGTAGCAGTAAACTGGTTTAGTGATACATTGATAAACCTATATGAGTCTCAGGGTCTCATGCTCCCCTTTCCCTTTGAGATTGGGGTGACAAGGATTTTAGAAGCTTCCATTTCCATTTTCTTAAACATCGATTCAGTTTAATATTACTTTTGAATCTTGAACTAGCTGTGAGTAGTAATAGGTATCGTTTACTACAACAATCCAGCTTCATAAACCTTCACACAAAACTGGCTTACTTTAGTAATCTAAAGCTAAGACAAAACACAGTTTATCCATGTTCTGCAGTTAGTTAATAACAGAACCAGAATTTTGCAAGCAGCTTTTTTACAGCTGCAACTGCAGGAAGAGAGAGAGTCTTGAAGCTGAAAATTTAGTATTGCATTTAAATGAGGCTATTAGTTTTTCTCTTTTTCTTCTGATTTAGTTTAACTTTTCTTTTGATACATTGTTTAAATGTGAGTTTATCATAGTAAACAGTAAAATCAATTCCAGTTGTGAAAAACATAAAATTCAATGACTTCTTTGCTCTACTTCTCATTCATGATTTTGTCAAAATGTGGAAATTTCTTGGTGACTGCGATTCACAGGTCTACCTGTTCATTCAGGTGATTTCTAGATTTTGTTTTGACTGACAAAAGAGAACTGAAAACAGATTCACACAAGTATCTTTGCTGCTCCTCCTGAAATACCATCTATACCATCCCTGGGGTTATGGGCACCTCAGGTTGGGAACCCCTGTTATAATGGGATGACTCTTTGCATATAGCTTTCAAATCTCACCAAAATCTTTAACTATAGGAGTTATTGTTATGACTCATTATTGGGCCTTTTTGCCAAATATAGAATTGAAAGCTGAAATTGAGAAACTGAAATTGGCTCAAAAGAATCTTCAGAACGTTGATCCTGAAAAGCAGAGACTTTATGTTCAAGAAATAACATCCCTAAGAATGAAACTACACCAACAAGAGAGAGAGATGGCTGAAATGCAAAGGTAAGAGTGCTCTAAGTCGATCTCATGTATAAGTCGAGGGCAGGTTTTGGGGCTAAAATAAAGGATTTTACATGACTCATGGATAAGTCGAGGGTAAAACTTAGGGTCTACTTTCCTGCCTGTCCATTTGCCTTCGGTTGTCTGCAGCTGGTCCATTTATCTCTTCACAGAAGGTGGAGAGGAGCAATGATACAAGCAAGTGACGGCAAATAATTTTGGGAGGCAGCTGGGCTGGGAAATAGGCTTGAGGGGTGAACGCTTTGCCCTCCTTCTCCTCCTCCTCCTCTGCCCGGCTTTCTCCTGAAGGGACATCCAAGCTGGGGAAGAGGCTTGATACAATATTGACCTGTGTATAAGTCAACCTAGGATTCTGGGATAGTTTTCTTGCATTATTATTATTATTAACCTTTATTTATAAAGTGCTGTAAATTTACACAGCGCTGTACATACATCTTTTGACTTATAGACAAGTATATACGGTACATGTAATCTTCTGGGTAATGTGAATTGCTAATGGAAACTCCCTGCCATGCCAATTGTGTACATGTTAATAAAATACAATTAAAATGTGTTCTGTTCAGGTAGTCTGTCTAGGTGCATTCTGTGCATAAATGGATAGGTATGAATAACAGCAAATCAAATAAATGGGATTGGATCCAGTCAGTTAGTTGCAAAAAAAGTCCCCCTGAAATTAATGGAAATTCAATTATGAATGACTTTTCACATTAATTTTAGTGGGATCCAATTCT
Organism: Sceloporus undulatus; assembly: GCF_019175285.1. NCBI lineage: Eukaryota > Metazoa > Chordata > Lepidosauria > Squamata > Phrynosomatidae > Sceloporus > Sceloporus undulatus. The sequence goes on along the minus strand of NC_056525.1, from coordinate 150,199,457 downwards.
GACTAATGTTAAGTTTGGCTACAAACCATACTGAGCAACAGCTACTGGTAAGCAACATTTTTATTTCATCAATAAATGCATTCTGATTTTTATTAAAGAATTCAGGGACATAGTGCTAGTCTGGAATATCAGTATGCAAAGGGATCTTGTAGTACTACTTGTGTTACACTCCATGCATCTGAGGAAGTAGTCCAAGTCTACAAAATCTTATGCTACAGTTGGTCTCAAATGTTCTACAAGATCTCTTTCCTTACTTTTATTAATGAAGTTTTATTTATGCACCTAGTCCTTAAATGTTAGCACATTTAGGAAGTAATCCAGAACTACATATTCTGTGGAAATCTCCAGTTGTGGAAACTCCTTTGCAATAATGCTTACTTAATATTAATGTTAATTATTGTGTAGGGGTACTATTTATTTTGTTTCACTTAGATTGATTATTTATATTTCAATAAATGGCTCAACTTTATGACCTTTGCAAAATAATATGTCTATTTGGTGACACTCATACACTTTCTTCTCTCTGATAAAAAAGGGCCTGGAAAGAAAAACTTGAACAAGCAGAAAAAAAGAAATTTGAGGAAACAATGGAGTTACAGGTACCAAGATTTAAGTAAATTCAGATGTTGATGCAAAATACTGAAGTTTTCCTATTGCCATTCTTTCCCTTTACCTGTATTATACTCCTAAAAACAGCAAACAAATGGACAAATCAACTTTAGTAGACTACAAAAGAATCTCTCACTTTCTGACTCTTTCATTTTAGAAAGCAGGCATTACATTCAAGGTGGACAACAGTTTGCCTAATTTGGTCAATCTCAACGAAGATCCCCAGCTCTCTGAGATGTTGCTGTACATGCTTAAGGAAGGACAAACGACAGTTGGGAGGTGCAAGCCAAATTCATGTCATGACATTCAGCTCTCCGGCATCTTAATTTCTGATGACCATTGGTAGGTGTTTATTTAAATAAATGATGAGACTTAAATTGTTGTGGAATACAATTTTTTTGGTAAAGGCAACCACGTGTAGGACTGTTGAAATATGCATGAGCATGAGACAATGCCTAAATACCACAAAGATACCAAAGCCTATCTGATCTTGCAGGTTAAATAGAGTCAGCCCTGGTTGGTGCTTGGATGGGAAACTGCCAACAAGTGCCAGGTGCTGTAGGTTATATTTTAGAGGAAGGAACTGACAAAACTACCTCTGACTGTTCCTTACTTGAGAAACTCCTATAAGATTCATCGGGTCACCATAAATAGAAAGGCTACTAGTCAGGTTGGCTATAAATCACCTCCACTATCAGAGGCAGCATTGTATTATATATCAGTTGTTGGGGAACATGCAATAGTGATGGGGCGTTCATGTTCAGATGGTGAAATAAGTACTATGCAATAGTGATGGGGCATTCATGTTCAGATATTGATATAAGTAGCTAGTTGGCGACCTTGTCAATGTAAGTACTTTGATCTTTTATGCTGTAATTGTGGCTTTCCTAGAAAAATCTTGTTGACTACTGTGAGAAAGGATGCTAGACTAGATGAAGTTATGGTTTGATACAGCATAGCTATGCTTAGGCTCTCCCAAAATCTCTGTAACAAGTAAAAAAAGTTTGAAAATCCCATTAATTTCAAGTATCTTAGCTGCTGTGCTGCAACGTGAATAATAGCTATGATTATAAGAACAGCGAAGTTAGTTTCTTGAATTTCAGGAAGCAAAGGCCTCAGTCTCCCTTCAGTCCCCTCTGCCTTGCTGTGAACACTAGCTTCTTACAATAGTTGAAAGAGTGCGTAGTCTCAAAAGTAGAGTCTGATATAATAAAGGATAAACAAAAAAATCTACTGGGGTAGTAATCAACTTTGTGGATCCTGGCATTTGCCAGGGGAATATGTATTTCTTGATTGTAAAACTTAGTTGTCATAACAGATTCTTTCTTTTTGTAGCATTATCAGACATGTGGATGGTGCTGTAAGTATTATGCCACAGGAAGATGCAAAGACGTATGTTAACGGGAAATGCATTTTGGGCCCTACGAATCTCCACCATGTAAGTTGACTGTAAGAGGCATGAACAGATTCATTTGCATGTACATTTTGGCACAGAAATTAAAGTCCCATTCATTTTATTCAATTTATAGTGGACTCTGTATGGTTCCATGGGATACAACGATATCACTGATGAATATCTTCTGAATCTTACAGGGTGACCGGATCATTCTTGGAGGAGACCATTATTTTCGGTTTAATAATCCAGTAGAAGTTCACACAATGAAACGTGGGGTTGCTGTTCCTGAGGATGGCCCAAAAGATTTTGAATTTGCAAAAAATGAATTGCTGGCTGCACAAAGAGCTCAGTGAGTTGTAATAAATATTGTGGCTTAAGTGGTAGCTGTTTCTTCTTGTTTAAGACACGATTGTTAAATGCCAGTTTTTTCAAATGAACAGCCATATACAAATTGAAAAGATCAAATGTCATGTTTAATTTTTTTTCCAGGCTACAGGTAAAAATGTTTGTGCCAGTAAGGTGTATGTTTCAATATGAAACATGTTTTATAGTCTTTCTATTCAGTATTTCGAAATCCACCGGGCACTGAATTTAAGCTTAGACTGTTCAGCAATACTTACACACTACTTTTCCACATATGTCACAAAGGTAGTGTAGAAAAATTCAAATAAAAATAATGTTTACATGCATAAAACAACGAAACCATCTTTAAACATTGAAGCAACCATCAAAACACTAATCAGAATTTAAAAAGAGATAAATATTTTCTAAAAAGCTGAAAAGACAGACATTAATCTTCACTCTTTACTTTTGCATGTATGTCCAATAAATAAGCCTCTGAAAGTAGAGATGGACTAGGCAGGGGTTGTCTTCAATAGGGATTCTGTCTTGTGGATCTTAATAATTGGATAGACTCAGAACAAGACCATCATATTACTTAATGCCGAAAGACCTGTGTTGGCTGCCAGTAGCTTCCTGGGCCAAATTCTAGGAATTGGTTTTACTCTTTAGAGCCTGCTTATCTAAGGGATTCTTGATCTTATAAATTTGTTCACATGTTATGATTTTCAGGAGAGCCTTTTTCTCTTTTCTGTCACTTATGGAAACTCAACCAGTAGACCTATGGAAGAGGGCTTTATGCTATGTTGGTTCAGATCACAACTCCCTCTCAAGTTACAATCAGCTTCCATTCTCATTGCTCTTAGAAAGGGTGTGAAGACCATCTCATTAATTGGACTTTTAAACTATCCTGATGATTATTGGGAAGATTTGAATAATTTCATTGTTTAATTTAGCAGTGTTGGTTAGCTACGTTCAGCACTATTTTAAAAGCTATTTGTGGACTCCCTCTGCTGAAGAATTTGCCTCTGCATTTCAGGGGAATAGTGCTGAGAAAAAAGGTGTTGTTCCCAGGGAATGCACAACTTTAAAAACTGAAGTACATGTGGTCCCTGTGAGCTTTTTAAATTTCTGAATAAGTGGTAATGTCATTGCTGCTGTAGCAGTGTATTCAGAGGAAGTGGGAAATAATCTTAGATAGTGGTCTATTATAGCCTTCTGGCTCCTAGAAGTTGCCTGTCTCTGCTCTAGAAGTTACCCATCCCTGCCTTTTCTTGTCTCTAGAACTAACTGGTTGTTTTTCCCTGGAAAAAAAATATATATTCAATTTCACCATCTAATGCAAATGCTACTGCTCTACAGCAAAACAGACATGCTGTGAGAGACAAGAATTGTATTGTCAGGTTCTTCATTTGTCCTTTAGTTATGTGAATCTACTCATGCCATAGAACAGTGATGTTTAAACTTGACAAATACCTTGCTGAAGTTTTCCCGCTCCAAAAGGGTTATTTAGCCCCTAGTTCGTTTGTAATGTTGATGAGAGGATTGTTAAGGTCCTGCACATTATAATAAGTGACTTAAAGCTTATGCTTTTAGTTCATGTATGCAGGTGGGTTGGGAAAATCTTTTATGGAAAAATGCTGTGTTAAATCATATACAGATATTTATTCTCTCTCTCTTTGCTCATTCTGTCTGGTGTCTCTCTATGTAAAAATGGTGTGAAACAATTATCTCATCTTCTGTATGAATTATAGTATTTATGTTGTTTTTAAAAATGCTCTTAGACTTGAATCAGAAATAGAAGAAGCACGGCTGAAAGCTAAGGAAGAAATGATGCAAGGAATCCAAATTGCAAAAGAAATGGCCCAAGAAGAACTTTCTTGTCAGCAGAAAAATTATGAGAGCCAGATAAAATCATTAGAAACACAGTTGGTAAGTTATTACAGAATATTTTACAGTGGATGGTCTTGATCCTACTGTAGTGGTATGCACAGAAAATGACTTTTAGTGGGGGAAGGCAGGGGTCACACCATCATCTGCAAAAGATCCATCCAGTCATGGTGAAAGCCCAGAAAAATCTCTGAAGATAAGGGTTATGCACTGTGACTGCAACAACATCTGCACTGACCACGTGCATCTTTATTTTCAAGAGGGTGGAAGGGATTTGTCTCCTTCCTGCTCTGCTAAAATCTCTCCCAACTGTGAAGTTTCACCATTTTGTTTGGGCCTGTCTTCCAGTCCTAAATCTGACCATTTTAGTTGATGACAGTAAGGTTTACTATCTAAACATATTTACTCAACATGTGGCGAATGCTAAGCTTGAACAGGAGCGCTTCCCCCACACATAGGAACTCTTCACACCATGGGGATTGTGATTTTTTTTGTTTTGTTCCCTATCACCATATATGCTAATACAAGCCTATCCAAGTTTTAAGATCTTCAGTAGAAGAGTTTCTCTTGGTCCCACCATCTTTGCAGATAGGGGAGGACCTGAGTTGCTGCCTCCATGCTATGAAACTCTCTGCCAAAGGAGGCTTGGTTGGCCCCCTCCCGACTCTCCTTTTGTCAGCAAGCCAATATTTTTCTATTTGAATAGGCCTTCAATTTTTAACTGGCTGGAGAAGTTAAATGGGTAGTTTTTAGTTTTAAACCAATGTTTTAAGTGGATTGTATTTAATTTTTAAAAAAATGTATTTCAAAATGATTTTAGCTGTATTTTTTTAATGTAAAGTGTGAGCTGCTTTAATTTCTTTATGGTAGAAAAGTGGGATATAAATGAATAAAGCAAATAAAGAAATATCACATGTGCAGAGAAGAAGAAAAGAAAAACCATACATAATACATAAATAAAGCTAAAGCTAGAACTAAATTAAACAATGCTACACTAAAATAATACTATAATACACTACTAAAACAATAAGCTGTTACTAGCTAACCAAATACAGGGCAACTAAAACTGATTTGGAGTTATCAACCACCTATACATCATTTTATACATATTCTTCCAGATTACTTTATTGATCTATGTCTTTAAGTTGTTTCTGATTTATGGCTATCCAATTTACTTTAGAATTTATTTTCTGTCTCCATTTTAAAAAGGTGCTTATATCCTTTTTAAATTACATGGTTATCATCCTAACATAATTCTAAACAGAAATCATTTTCTCCAGCCTCTTTGACTAAATCTTGCTTTTATTGTTTGAATCTCTGTTTAAGCTGTGAGACTAGCCCTTTAGTCCTGGTGCAGTCTCTGTAGATCCAAAAAAGCCATCCCGTTGTTCTCAATGTTATCTTTTACTCCCTCTTGCTCAGCAAGTTTCAAAGTTTCCAAGACCAACTCATCAAGAAATAAGTAAGAAATCTTATATCTTCTAAAATTACTTTAGAATTTTCCATTTAAAACTTGATTAAACCATATTCCTGTAAAGCTTTTTATTTTTAACTTGAAGTCTTGGAAATAGCATTTATTTCCTCAGATACATTGGGCCCTCGGTATCCATGGGGGAATCCGTTCTGGACCCTCCCATGGATACAAAAATCTGCAGATGCTGAGCCCATGTTGTCCCCAATGGCAGTGCGTGCCTGTGGCTGAACCACCAATAGGAAGAGCCCTTGTTGTCCTGTGACAGCACATATATGTGGCCACACTGCCATTAGGGACAACAGAACTTAATAGCAATGTGGCAGTGTACATGCACTGTCACGGGACAATAAGGGCTGTTTCTAATGGCGGTGCAGCCATGGGCGTGCGCCGCCATAGGGGACAATGTGGGCTTGCCATCTGCAGATGCTCAGATCCGCAGATACTGAGGGCCAACTGTATTGTTTACAGAAAGCAAGCAAGCAACCCACCAAGTGTTCAATCTCACCTCTGATTGGAAGAACTCTCTTACTTGTAAATTAGGTAATTTAAGATGATTAAGAAACTACAGGTCTTCACAGGTTCAGTGTCCGTAAAGCCTCACTTAGGCAGCTGAGCTTGATGTTACTTCCAAGGGCCCCCTGCCACTGCCCAACTTGCTTCAGATCACTGTGGTCTCCTTGTAAGGAATGTGTGTTTTGGAACATGCGTGAGCAATCTCATGGTCTGTCCTTGTCTGGAGAGATTTTGGCCAGCTCCTCCTAGCTGACTGTTACTGCTGCCAAAGCTTTCCTTGTTGAGCACAACTCACCATAGTCCTCACTTGGACATCAGTCTTTGTATTTATACCAAATTTACAGGAGAACCTTTCTGATTTTTAAACCTAGCATGTTCCTTGACTTTGTCATACCAAAGTAAACCATTCCAGCCAAATATTTGAAAATATTCAACACAGTTCCTACATTGTTTCTTAATTGAATTTTTGAAAAGACCACTCTGATCCTCATGGATATTCAGAGAGAGATATTTTCCAAGTATATTTGCCAGAATTGTAGTAATAATGTATAGTTATTGTTTAATAAAAAGATAGGTCTATAATTCTTTGTAAGTGTCTAGATGAGAATTCATAAATATTTCAGCAGATTATAAATCCTAGGATTATGTAGAATTGACCTTTTTCATCCTTTTCTACCTGAAATTTGCCTGTACAGTTCAGAAACATTTTATTCTTTGAGCCTCACATGATGATCTGGCCGTTATAGGATAACATAAATGATTAGTATCCTGAACAGGCCAATTCATCTCCCTATATATATATATATCCTTCTTTCTTTCCTTTCAACCAGTTCTCTAGTGCTCTCAGTCTTCCATGGCTTTTGTAGAGCAATGTGAGTCTTTGGTCCTGATTCAGAAATTTTAAACATCTTTCATTGTAACAACAGGTTCTCTCCCATGCTGCCTTCCATAGGTGTTGATGGGAATCAGATCACAACATATTCAGAGACCAGAAAGTTGGGAAGGGCACTTTAGAATATAAAAATAAATATATTTCTTTATAATTGAAGAGGTCTGCAAGTTTGCATAAATCACTACCTGTTTGTGGAAGGCACATTTTTCTGACAGGCAGATAAGCAAAGCATTTTCATAAAGCGTTAGAATCATATGGGGAAAATGTTTTTTAAAAGAGATCTAATTTTTTATGTGTATATTACGCACACATACACACACATACACACACACTGCTTGTTTTGTGGCAGTGGCTTTGCTGGAATATAGACTTTTTTATTGGTACATATTATTCACTCTCCCTTGTGTTTTCTTAGCAAGAAGAATCCCGTAGGAAACAACTGCAGGAAATGAATAATGAAATGGCTGCAAACAAAATTCAAGAGTTGGAGAAAGCAAAGCGAGACCTTGAGCTAGAGGTACATTTCAACAAGAGGCGCTTGGAAATGGAGACATTGGCTGCCAGAGAGGTAAATTTAAAAATAAAACCGCAGAACCCAGCATCTTGTCTCATCAATTGGACAATGTACCTTGATACAGTATAGTTTCACTAAATTCTGTGCAGCATGACTTCAAGTGTCCTCTGGCTTTCCCCTTTCATGAAATTGGCTGATATTTGTCAAATGAGTATTTACATAACTTGCATGCAGTGCTGATGTGCCAGTCAGAACTAGGCCACTAAAAGGCTTATCCTGAGGCTGTCCTGGGTAAGCATTCTGTGGAAGGTCAGATATTTGGGATCTTATAGAAAAAAACAGAAACAGCTTTAAAAATTATTCTTGGCAAGAATGAAAGAAAATGCTTTACGTCTCTTCCTGTGAATTTATCTTAGGAATTTAACTTAGTAGTAATCATTTTAGGTATGCAGTAAGATCAGAACTGGGGGCTCAAAGACTTGGACCTGCTGCCCCCCTGCTACTTCCCAACATTTATCTCTTGCTACTCAAAGCTACTTTTGGAGGAAAGATGTGAGGGCAAGTGTAAGTCAATTAGAGGCCCTTTCACACTACGCAGTTATAGCAATGTCTTTGTTACCACTTTTAAAGTTATGTAAAGAGTTTGTGGCTTTTATTTCTTGTTTTCTTAATATTCTGTTATAATCCAGCAAAGCTAGAACTAGCATTAATGGTTAGCCATCAACATCACCTACTTCTTCTCTTCTTTTTTCTTCTTCTTTTCCTTCTCCCTCTCAGTTTGTTGATTCAGGTTTTGTCCTGTCCTTGTTACAGATATCTTTCTCTGTGTTTAGTGCATTGATTGCATTTTATTTGAATTGTTATGTTTGGTAAAATGCTGATTAAAAAAAAGCCAGTGTTAGTTGTGAAGTGCATTGGGTACAGTCCACTGTGAAACTGCACATCTAAACTAAACTAAATTTAATTAGGATCACATTACTATAACCCTAAAATGAAAAACTATAAAATTTACATGGCTGAAGCAGATCAACAACTGTCTAATCCTGATGTCAGTCAGATACCTCTGGACAGTTTATAAAAGGAAGGCTGTTTTCATATTTTCTTTCCATCATTGGTGTTGAGACATGGAGGCAAAGTCCTTCAGGTCAGATCATAATTAGTTATTTGTTCTTGAAATTAAATTAATGATTCTGTGCCTAACCACCACCACCTCGTTTCTAAAGTGTGAATAATTGATGGATCATTTCATTATTATTGTTGTGTCTATTGATATGCAGACGTTTTCAAAGTATACGTTTCATACATTTTAAGGCAAGGTAAGTAATAGATCTGATTTAATTTAGGGTAGAGTAGAAGTCTGGTATAGAAATCTAAAAGCTATGTTATTGAAATAGCACATTTACTTTTTAAAAGCTGTTTTGCTTTCACAGAAAAAGCTCATAATCCTTGTTTTGTGTTAGGTTTTAGAAGATCATGCAATTCGGCATGCCAAGATTCTTGAAGCGTTGGAAGCTGAGAAGCAGAAAATTGCTCAGGAAGTACGAACTTTCCAACAAAACCGAGGAAATAGAAAAAAAGGTATTATGTTATTTTTTAATGTATCTACTTATATTGTGATTGCTGCCAAATAAATATTAATGTATTTATATAAATAACTTTATCTTTTGCCTGAAACAGGCATTGGGAAGGATCTCTGTATTGAAAATATGTAGTTTTCTTACAATAATTAGAAAAAGCGTACAGTTGGCCCTTCTTATCCACAGATTTCTTTAATCCATGGATTCAAGCATTCACAGCTTAAAATAATTTTTAAAAAGTATAAATTCCAAATAGCAAACCTTGATTTTCCATTTTATATAAGGGTGATCATTTTGCAATGCCATTATATTTAATGGGATTTGAGCTTCCGCTGATTTTGCTATCCATGGGAGATCCATGAACCAAACCTTGGATAACAAGGACCCATTGTATATTGAATTTACAGAGATTAATATTTTTGCTCAAAGGGCAGCCCTTCTTTGCATCTCTTCTCCATTCGTGATACTCCATTCACTATTGCATGATCTGCCTTTCATAATGCTTTTCTCTACATGTATTCTCAGAAGAAAGCCCCAAAAAAGTCAATGGGGCTTACTCTTCCGTTAGTGTGTATAGAGTTACAGCTCTTTTCCATCCCTGTTCTAAGAAGATATTTAACTAGATGTTGTGTTTGCATAAAATAGTGGGTGTTGCTTAGTGGGCAAACACACCACTATTTTGAAGATTCAGATGCACTTAAATCCATGTATAGGTAGGGGTTCTCTCCATACAAGACTTATTTATGTTAGTTCTACACATAGAAGCAATTGCAAGATTTATGTGGGCAACGGAGTATGTATGGCAGGCATTGCACACTGCATTTGTGTAGAAGTATCTCTTTTGTTAACCTGCAGAATGGCTGATCTCTGGTGAAGGTCAGGGCTTGTCTGCACTGACCATATATCTGGGGCCAGTCCAGAGCATTATATTCTGGAACTGGCCCCGAATGGCCATAATGGCAGCTGAATGCAATGGGATGAACCTGGTGTGGCGGCACAGCATTGTATACACAGACCATCCAGGCTGACACCGGATCAGCACAGCTGGCCCATCCCCTGTCCCCAGGGATGCTTCTACTGCTTCTATACCTGCAGAGCTCCATGGACAGGCCTCCTGGCGCACCATTGCTTCTCCTGAGGATGAACCTGCCCATATGATCAACAAGAAGAGAGGATAGAGGGACCCCCCCCATCACATGGTTCGGCAGACTGTCATATGAACAGCTGGCTCAGCCCAAATAGAGCCTGATCCATCTGTTCGTCTGCTACAAAACCTTGGGGGTTTACCCAACTTTGCCAACTCTGGGGCAAAGTCACATTAATGGGGAAAAGCTACCATATTTGCCAGAGGTTGCTGTATGTTGTGTGAACAGGCAGCACTGGCTTCAGGGGTGTGGTTTTTTGCCAGTGCATGACATGACATGACATGAGAACGCCCTTGTGTCATGTTAGGTTCAATAAAGAATCCAGAAGTGGTTGGAAAGTAAAACTATCTTTCCTGGTGTAATGGAACTAGAATCGTCTCCGAAAAGTGAAAAAAACATACATAAGTATAAGACTTGGATCAAAATATTGGATACTCCATGCAACCAGGGAAGTGAATTGTTGTACATGAAAGCTCATGCTGTAATAAATCTTTATCTTAAATTAATCTTAAAGATGCCATGCAGCAGTGTTTTGGACTTCTCATTTTCTCAGTGATCCCAGAAGAATGGCAGAACCAGTTTTTGTGTTCATGCTGGGTCTCCCTGCTCTCATGCTGAAAACTATTAAAGCTTTGAGAGTAGCCACTGAACCAGCAGGAAGAGATGGATAATAAGAAGTGTATAGAAGTACGAGTGACCAAGAATTAGAGCCATTTTCTCAGTGGGATATGTTACACTGGGAGCTGAACTTAGGTTTTTTTACTTACCAAGTCTTTCTGTCTGTCTGTCTATTAATATTTTCTTTCTTCATTAAAAAATATTTAGCAGAGCCAAACTGGAATTCTTTGAAACTATCCATGATGATAAAAGAGGCCAATACTATTAGCAGTAAACTGGAGAAGCACAGTGTGTTTTGTAGGTACGTACTTGAACTAAAATATTAGAAACTGCTGTTTGTTTAATGATTAAATTACGACAGCATTTGTCATTTTTTTTTAAAAAAAATTGAAACCAACTAATTTTGTCCTTGAGGACAAAATTTTAAATGAAAATCAGCAACATCTTAATATTTCTGAAAACACTGCTGTAATGCTCTTGCTAGGTTTTGTTTCTATTTCAGCACCTATTTGTTAGATATAGTATTTGTCCTCTCTTTGAGTAAAATAAAATCTCTCTTCTTTCCCCAAATTTACAGTAATTAGGGGATCACATTTTTTTGTTTGTTGATACTTGCTGTTTTGGCAGTGAATTTATGGGTTGTGTTTTGTTTTTGTTTTAATCAGGCATGATGCAATGGATAAAGAAAATGGCATTGGCCCTTGTGTTCAGGTCCGTAATATCAGGTTGGGTATTACAACTTTCTGGAGCATGGAAAAGTTTGAAGACAAGCTGGCTGCCATGAAAGAAGTCTATGAGGTCTGTTTAAGACTTACATTTAAAACGTCCTATTACCTACATATTTCCAAAAACACTTCCTAATTATCTAGAAAAGCACTTCCAGAATTCTCCTATGTGTATCTGGATTTAGAGCTGCCACCACCACAGAAGTGCCTGTCCAGCTTGCTAACATGAAATTTGGAGATTCGTCACCAGTGGACCTGGAAGTGAGCAATTGGCATTGCCACCTACAAAATAAGAATTCTGCCCCCAGTTATTTTCCCCCTTCAATCCCTAAATTTCTAGCATTGAAATAACTTAAAACTTCAGTAGAGCATTTAGAAATACAGTTTAGGCATCTAAGGGAAAGGAGCAAGAAAAAATACAAAAAGAACAAGAAAACAGCAAATATAAGAGTTCTAGGAGTAAACTTTTCAATGTTTCACTCTTAGTAATGCTAGAAATTGGGGGACTGAAGGAAAATTTCATCTGGAGATTGTTACCTGCTGGAGGCTAGTAGTGCTCTCATTTTGCCTCCCTTTCAGAGTTACACCTCTGTGGCCAGCTTACAGAGTAACACAGGGATGTTTGGGAGAAAGCCAACCATAAAGCCAAAACTAGAATAAAAAAATGTAGAGAAAAGGGTAATGGATGCACAGTAATGAAGGTGGTGCATTGTGACCATCTGTTTCGCCCCTGATTCAATTGCTTGTATAAGGAACACACTGTTGTGTCTATTTCATGAGGGCATAGGATGCTCTCTTGCAATACATGATGTTTTTCCTTCCTGTGAAACTTTGTAGGAAAGTGTATTGCTTACTTGCACACCTGCATATCTAGGCTTCAAAAGTGAAATGATAAACTACTGATACAGCAAATAGCCTGTTTTGTTTTTGTGAGCACCAGCCTGTTTTGTGTGTGTGTGTGTGTGTGTGTGTGTGTGTGCGTGCGCGTGTGTTTTAGCAAATGTATTGACTGAGGTGTTTATCTTTAATTAGAGGTGCTGACAACTTAAAGATAAGCTGTTTCTTCATTGCCATTATCAACTGTGAAGGCTTGGATTTTATTTAGTCTCACGATATGAAAGAAAAGTTTTAGGTGACATTTTAACCTGGCTAGAAACAGGGGTACAACCCTTTGGAATGGGGGATATTCATAATGATTTAAGTGTGAAGATTATGAAAAGAGCAGTCTTATTAACAATTTGCTGAGTGCTTTCTTTTATTTGAACAATGGAAACTGCTCACTAAATCTGAGCCCAGTGGTTTTTTCGGTTTTTTCCAGACAAACAATACCAGCAAATTTGATGACATTTTTAATGATCCTACTGATGAATGGGAACCTGATTTTTTAAATACATCTATTTCTTCATTTTCTACAAAAAGGTAAAATGTTTTCTTTAAAACTCTTTCTTTCTATGAAAATAGAGAAAGATTTCTCAGTAAATATATACTAATAGTGAATAGAAAATAACCACATGGATACAGTGGTGCCTCGGGTTACGAAATTAATTCGTTCCGCGGCCGCTTTCGTAACCCGAAAAGCCTTCGTAAGCCGAATTGCCATAGGCGCTAATGGGGAAAAGCCGCGTTTCGTGCGAAAAAGCCGAAAAAAGCACCAAAAATTTTCTTCGTATCCCGAAAAAACATTCGTAACCCGGAACAATGATTTCCTATGGGATTTTTTCGTATCCCGAAAATTTCGTAACCTGGGTATTTCGTATCCCGAGGTACCACTGTACTTATAGGTATCTGCACTTGCAAGGAAGAAAAAGAAGGCAAAGTGTTATATGTGTAATGATGATAAGAAGATTAGCTATAACTTTCCTAACCCAGACAGGAACAAGGAGGATGTACACATGTGGAGTGTCTTCCTTAAGCCATTTTTTTCTTTATCTTCATTATGGGGCAGCTAAGGTTGTTATTGGGTTGCTGTACAAGCACAAATATATTTACAAAGGGATGGTTTCCAGTGTCTTACAATTGTTGCTGTATACATCTTGCATAGTTAGGGTTGCCATTAGTCCGGACCTCCAAACCAGGACAAATGTAGGACAAAATTTCAAATGTAGGACCTTTTGGGGGGGTCCTACATTTGAAAAAGAGCCTCACTGAGGGGAGGATTCCTTCTCCGCCTGGGCTCCACTGGAAGCAGCCCAGGCGGAGAAGGAGTCCGCCCCCAGGGAGGCTTTCTTTTCCCCTTGGGCTCCGTTTTTGCCAACGGAGCCCAGGGGGAAAAGAATCCTCGCTGAGGGGAGGATTCCTTCTCCACTTGGGCTCCGTTCTCACCAAGGACGGAGCCCAGGCGGAGAAGAATCCTCCCCTCAGGGAGGCTTTTTTTCCCCGCCTGGGCTCCATTTTTGCCGGCGGAGCTCAGGTGGGGAAAGAAGTCTGGCCTCGGCAGGCGAGGCTTCTTTCCCTCCCTCGGCTCCAGGGGAGCCAAAGAGGGGAGGGAAGCCTCCCCCGCCAAAGGAGAGAGGCCTACAGAGGCCTCTCTCTTTCCCCCGCCACCGCTGTTGCACACTTTGCAACAAAGCCTGGGGCGGGGCCAACCCGGGGCGGGACCGTGCAGACCCACCCAAAACCGGGAAAGTCCCGCCCACAGGTGGGATATGGCAAGCCTATGCATAGTAAATGTAAGTAAATAACACATATCTTTTTAAAAACAAACAAACAAACATAGCTTTAAAGACGTTTAAGCATGAGTTCCAGAAACGTAATGAAAGTCCTGTGCAATGAGAGAAAGGTGGGATATAAATAAAATAATAAATAAATAATAACTCAATTCTTCCTCAGGAGAAGCAGAAGTCTGAGAAAGAGCAAGCGGATTTCTGGGTGTTTGTCTGAGGTAAAGATGAGAATCCACAGCTCTTACTTACCAGGTATGTTTGTGCATGTATTTATACACCTCTACTCTTCACATGGCCATCATGGTGTAGTGGTTTGAATGTTGGAATAAAACTTTAAGAGACCAGGGTTCAAATTTCCGCTTAGGCATGGTAATGCTTTGGATGACCCTGAACAGGTCATACTCTCTCAGACTTAGAAAAGTAAAGCTCCTCTGAATAAATCTTGCCAAGAAAACCCTATAATAGGGTCTCCATAAGTCAAAGTTAACTTGAAGGCACATAGCAAGAAACTTCTCACTAAGGCCCGTTATACATGGGCAGCTAGTACATCCTGGGGACGTACTAGCTTTAGGGTAAGTGCGTGGCTTACACACGCACTTACCCCTATTACAGACTGAGTCCGTACAAGATGGCGGTAGCCGTTCCACACGGCCGCCGCCATCTTGACGTAGTGGACGCTCTGTGTCCTCACGTTGCGCCCCGGAAATGACGCCGCGAATGTGCGCTTTGGCACTTGCGGCGTCTCTTCCGGGTTGCCAGAAGGAGCGCGATTTTCGCGCTCCTTCTTTGCAGCACAGAGGAGTCGCGTGGTTTGGGCGGTCTGTAATGGGCCTAACTTTTCCAAAATGGTGAAGGGTCTGGAAACCATACTGTATGAGGAATGACTTAGGGAGCTGGGGATGTTTAGCCTGGAGAAGAGAAGGTTAAGAGGTGATATGATAGTCCTGTTTAAATACCTGAAGGGATATCATATTGCGGAGGGAGCAAGCTTGTTTTCTGCTGCTCCAGAGATTAGAAAACGGAACAATGGATTCAAGCTTCAGGAAAAGAGATTCCAGCTCAACATTAGGAGGAACGTCCTGACAATAAAGGCTGTTTGACAGTGGAACACACTTCTTCCTTGGAGTGTAGTGGAGTCTCCTTCTTTGGAGGTCTTTAAGCAGAGGCTGGATGGTCATCTGTCAAGGATGCTTTGATTGTGAGTTCCTGCATGGCAGAATGGGGTTGGACTGGATGGCCCTTGTGGTCTCTTCCAACTCTATGATTCTAAATGTTGCATTCATTTTTAGTATTGTGATTTTCCTTCCAAAAATACATGAAGAACAAATGATTTTTATTTATATGTAGAGCAGGGGCAGTATGACTGTAGACCCCCAGATCCTCCAGGAACTGCCAGCCACCCCCGTCTACCCTCTGGATTTGAAAAATTGGTATTTTTTTTTTAAAAAAGGTTAAATAAATAATTTAAAAGTTAATTGCTGCTCCTTAGTTTTTCAGGTGTAGCAGTTCACTGTTTTTGGTAGCCATTAAAAGGACCTCTCAGAAAGCTTGAGGAATACAACAAGTCTTGGGAGCCATATTCAGTTTTAGGGCCACATTTTGCCTACCTTTGGCAGAGATTATGACATTCTTTCATATATCCTTCTTTCAAGTTTAATTTCTTTCTTTCTTTCAGCAGCTAACAAATCTGATATAGGTTTATGTTATTTATAATGACGGTTAGGTCTTTAACAAGATCATGTATTTGTCTAGTTTTATTGGTTTTATTCCTGAAACTGTTCTGTACCTCAGGGTCAACAAATAATCTAGCCAGCCTGGGCTCAGATCCACCTGAATCATTCCTGCCCAGCATTTGTAAGGAATTTATTAATTCAGCTTTGGATGTGTTTGAACGTACCCATGAAGAAGAGGAGAACATAGCCCAAAGCCTTTTGGAGAGACTCTTCACAATTCATATAGGAGTCATTGCTCTGACGAAGGCTTATGAGCAAGCTGAAGAAAGTCAAGAAAACTGTAAGCTCTACTTTGTTCCCAAATCCATGCACTGATTCTCATACAGTTTATTTGTAACTAACTGGAGACATATACTCCTTTGCCAAACTAATTTGTCCTCTAACTAATTTTTTCCTCTGTGGTTTAGTTTTTGTGACTGATCAAGCTGCTCAGTCCTGCAGCATCAGGATTACCTCAACTTTTGAACAGATTATACTTCTAACCAAGCACTGGGCAAACTGTTTCCGAAAAAACGAGGAATTTGTAAAAATTTATGATGAAATAAGGGAAGGTGTGAAATGTTTGGGAGGATATCTGCAACTGCTCTTGCAGGTAAGGGACCTAAATGTAAACATCTTTTTAAAAAACCTTAATTATCTGTATGTGTTTCATAAATATTGTGATTGTAATGGTACAGATGCTGAATTAGTAACCCAGTTCATACTGTTTTTACAAGATGAACTAGACTGAGTGAAAAAGGGCATGACACAAACATTCTCTTAATACTTTATTTATTTTTGTCTCAGGCTGGTGGTTCAGATTTGTCATTAGTGGTAGCAGAGGCACAGAAGAAAATAAAAGAGACGCTGAAAGACATTGTGAAATATATAGGGCACTTGGCAGCACTTTCTGGCTCTGACTTGCATTTGGAGGTGGAAAACAATGGGGATGCAAGTGCTACAAAGGTATAATGATTTTCTATGTATGCAAAATTTATTAGATTGAGTAATTAGCAGGAGCCTAATCAGTCAGTGGAATTGCAGCTTAAGGGTATTCTTTGTGAAGCTATTTTGGTTCTGGTTGCTGTTATCAAAGGAAATGGAAAGGGAAATATTAAGGAATGACTTTCCTGTCAGCAGTTTCTTACAATTACAGACCTCCAACAAAATAAGAAAAAAACTGTCTTACACTTCCTTTGCTATCTCAGAAAAGCACTTACGTGATATGGTTTAATGATAAATTTAAATTTAAACCAATAAATGATATGTTATCATGTAACTTTTGTAAACAGATTAGGATATAATTCATTAGTTAATTTTATACAATTTTAAAAAGAATTTTCTGCATGAACAACCTTTGTATACACCAGAGAGCAAAGATATCACTATCTCAGTCACCCATGAAAAATTTTTGGATTTTGGAGCCTTTCAGATTTTGGATTTTTGTGTAAGGGATTCTCAATATGTACAATATAAATTGAAAGAACAATTAAAACAATATGGAGCACAAAATTTAAATATAATTAAAGCATATATAACACTTAAAACACTACTTTTAAGACTTTTAAATGTTTTAAAACAGTTAAAACATTTGCAATACACATTTCATACTTAAAACACAGCACATCTAATAGCATATTCCTCTACCCTGGTCAGATAAGGCTGAAGGCCTGTTTAATATCTTTGCCTGCTGGTGAACAGACAACAGAGAGGAGGCAAATTGAACCTAATCATTTGTATTAATGATAGCAATTTTGTGTATCCTATGCTGATATCCAAATAAGATGAAAGATAGTATGTAAATGTTTTTATTAAATAAATCTTCTATTTAAAAGTGTCATTAAACTGGGACTTTAATTTAGTTTTGGTCAAGCTGTCAGTCATTTGTGCATTTTAACATATCCTCTCTTTTCAGAAGCTTTTCATGTCAGACATCTATGATGGAATGGATGCAGGATTATCACACCTTTTAGACTGTATACAGAAGACATCCAGAATAATGCAGAATGAACTCTTAAAATGGTACCCACAAAATGAGGTGATGTGTAGATCTTTACAAATTCTTTTAAGCATGAAAAGGGAAACACATTTTAAACTGTAAATCTTACTAATGGTGTTAAGACAAGCTTTGTGATCATGTTTTCTGTAAAATCATGGAACATGTTGGTTATTCTTATATACCGTATATACTTAACTATAAGTCGACCTCATGTATAAGTCGAGAGCAAGTTTTGGGGCCAAAATTATGGATTTTGATATAGCATGTAGCAAAGGATGAAGCAAAGGAAAATGATGCCAAAGAACTTACAAAATTCTAGCAGACATAACTCTTTGTGCTCGCTGTTAAGGCTGGATACATGAGAAAGTAGAGGGGGTTGGTGCTTCCAGGACAGATTATACTCTTGCCTTTCATCAGGGAACAGTTCCTTCTTTTAAACAGGAGTTAAGATACAGCATTTACATTGACCCATGGATGAGTCGACTCAGGTTTGTTGGGTCAATTTTTTAACCTAAATTTCTAGACTTATACATGAGTATATACAGTACATAGTTGTGTGCATAATTTGCTACCATTTGTGATTCCCCACCTTATTGTGACATGTCGTTACACCATGCAAAAACATATACCATTTGTGCACATGAGGGTGAAACTACCAATTACTCAAACTGCTCATTTAGTAACACCAGAAAAAAAGTTTGTTAAACCATAGCCGTTAAAATAGCAGCAGATATAAAAGAATAATTGGAATGCTTTCCATAATATTTCAGTGTTTTGTGTTTTAGTTTGATTTCACTGACTTAAAAATCCCAGTTTTACAAACTATACTTTTTTTAGTTGATTGATTAATCTAGGCATTATTGCTTCCTAGAAATGCTTTAACACCAAAAAGGGGTAGGACTACCTTTTTGCAGTCTGGACCACATTCCTTCGAGGTGAAGTATTTAGGAGCCAAACATGTCCCTTTCCTTCTTTTTGCCCTTCATAATCTGTTCTCTTTCTAAGATACACAAACCCTCACCTCATCCATCCATTCTTTTAATCATACACGCAGCACATATTTGAGTAATATTTGATTTCTCTCTTTGCTTATTCATTAATTCTCACTGTCTCTCACGGATAAACACTCTCTCGCTTTTACTCTCATATACAGTCACACATACCATTCACCAATCCCTTCTCAATCATCCTGCTGTTTCTTGCCATCTATTCATTTACTTGTTTTCATCACTCTCTCTCCACATTCATATCTTCTTGTTGTTGTGTGCCTTCAAGTTGTTTCTGACTTGTGGCAACCCTAAGGCGAACCTATCATAGGGTTTTCTTGGCAAGATTCTTCAGAGGGAGGTTGCCATTGTCACCTTCTGAAGGTGAGAGAGTGTGACTTGGCCAAGGTCACCTCACTGGTTTACATGGCCAAATCAGGAATTGAGACCTGATCTGCATAGTCCAGTGCTCAAGCCACTACACTATGTTGGCTCCCACACATGTTCATATCTATCTCTTTTTCTGTCATTCTCTCAGAACAGAGTAAAAGCAGAAAGCAGGTAGTAGAAAGAATAAAAGCAGAAAGCAACCAAATGTCAAATCACAGCACTCCATAAAATGAGCTACAATCCATGGGAACATATACAAAATAAAACATGTTATTTTCAAGGTGTCAAAGGACATCCTTTGTTGGTTTTGTGGCAAGAGACTAACACCTTTACTGTGCTGGAGGTTTTTACAACTAATGTAATGCTTCTTGTAGCTTTACCATGGGTGTACACTATCTTTCCCCAATGATAAATTGTAGTATTATATATGTTTGTAAAACAGAACAACACCGCTATATTTCAAGTTGAATACTGTGATGTCTGGCTTTTATGGATCAACCCAAATCTTTGCTTATCTAACCAAGTGTTGGGACAAATCTGACATAATATTCAATGCCTAACATTTCCTTTTCAGGTTCAGAATCAAATAAAGGATAAAGCTATGGCATTGGCAAAGTTCCTTGAGAATATTGTATCAGACTGCAAAAAGGTAAATATAAATACTTGTTTAGTTAAAAATTTCACTCAGTAGAGTAAGTAACTTAGTCTCATAGCAATGCTAGTATCTTAGTTACTAATCTATGCTGTCTTCATAAAAAGGAGAAAGGAAGATGGAGGGGAAAAAAGAAATGTGATGGTACCTCTAAGATTAACAGGTTTTAATTTTTGCATGAGCTTTTGGGATATAAACCCATTTGTTCAGATGTAGAACAGAGTGATAATAAATGCTCAGGTATAAAGCATTACATTATACTGCATTACATATATTTATTTCAGTCAATGACTAGTAAAATATTTCATAGAATCATAAAGTTGGAAGAGACCATAAGGGTCATGCAATCCTACCCCCTGCTATGCAGGAACTCACAATCAAAGCACACCTGACAGATCCAGCCTCTGATTAAAAAATATCCAAAGAAGGAGACTCTACCACACTTCAATGGAGCATGTGTCACTGTTAAACAGCTCTTACTGTCAAGAAGTTCTTCCTAATGTTTAGGTGGTAGTTTGAATCCATTGCTCCAAGTCCTATTCTTTGGAGCTGCAGAAAACAAGCTTGCTCATCCTCAACATGACATCCCTTCATATATTTAAACAGGGCTATTTACAGAGTTGTGGGAGTGGAATGGAATGTAAGGATCAAGAAAGATGCAAATCATGACCCTTGCTCTAAATTTTCAAAAGACTGAACAATATGATGCAGGTCTTTCAGATCTTTGCAGTGGTCAGTTGATGTTGATGTGTGAAAGCAATAAATCTTCTTACAAAAAGTCAGTTTCCCAGGGTTCAAGACTCTCTCTGAGAAGATTCCTTTCATTATAGGTGCAGTAGCCAAGAGTCTTTTATTAATATATGTAGTGTGCCATGAAACCATTGTCCTTGTTCATTCGTTTGCTATTGGAATTTGTAATTTAATTCAGCTGTTTCACTTTCTAGTCTTCCTTTATAATTTCCTTGTTCAAGGACTGCAACCTATAAATCACTTACTGTATGTCTAGGAAGGTTGAAATGTTCAGCAACTGGTATTGCCATTTCTAATGACAGATTTGTGTGCATTAATCCTCTTGTGTAGAGACTGTCCAATGTACAGTGCTGGGGGCCACTGCTGGCATAGGATGGCATTTATCACATTGGAGGAAAAGCAAGTAAATGTACCTCTGATGCTGTGGGTGATGCTATTGGCCCTGTAATATTGCTATTGCTTCCAGAGTAGATGTGTGAACAGAGTTGGCATCTGGGTTAATGGCAGGGTCTTGTCCCTGTATTACCATTCATGTTATGTATCCTATTGTAAGTAAATAGTAGTTTAAGATTTGGAGGCTGTCTGTAGGCCAAAAAAGGGCTGCCTCCTTGAGCTTGTGAGGGATGTGTTATTCTTTAGAACTGGTTGCAACTAATTGTTGATGTGAAATTGAAGGCTTTCATGACTGGTGTCCATAGTTTTTGTGGGTTTTCTGGGCTATGTGGCCTTATTCTAGAAGAGTTAATTCCTGACGTTCCACCAGCATCTGTGGCTGGCATCTTCAGAGAACATGGCCACATAGCCCAGAAAACCCACAAAAAACTATAGTTGATGATATGTTTGAGTGGTCTCACTGGGACTGTAAGTGATCACTAGGTATGCTGTCTTCAGGATTTGTGCTATTTACTGGTTCTGAAAAAATGTTATCAATACAGAGAGGCATAACAAATCTATTAAGGAGGGAAGAATCCATTGACCAGGAGTTAAAGAAAGCTGTAAGAAGAGCTGTTGAACTGCTGGAATTACATCATTGTCTAGATCAAGTCTTCCACATGGTTACTTCTTCATTACAAGGTATGTTGTTCATATATTCTGTCATCCTTCAAAATCACTTTTAAGAGTATGATTAAAAATATCTAAATCTCAGTGCAGGAGTTTTATACTTTGTTATGCTGGAATTTTGCCAGTATGAGCTTTTAAAAAACAACATGTTTCTTCTCTTCCTGAGCAATGGTTGAGGACAAAATCATGCATTATCTCTATGGCAAAGTTGAAGAATATTTGCATTGCATTGCATGAATTTCTTTGCCATAAAGATTCATTCCATCTTATGCCATAGAGCAGTGATCCCCAAACTTTGGTCCACCAGGTGTTTTGAACTTCTGTTCCCAGAAGCCCTAGCCAGCTTGGTTAACGATCAGGGAATCTGGGAGCTGAAGTCCAAAAACATCTAGAGAATCAAAATTTGGAAACCACTGCCATAGAGGCTGTGGTGTCTCTTAAACCTTTGGTGGTATGTATTCCAAATTCTGGCCAGGTTGGGTGTGCACTGCTCTGCTTCTATATAAATCACTTCAAGAACTAGAAAGAAAAGGTCTTGGTTTCCATGGTATTTATTTATATAAAATCTTTAGAAGAATGTTACTTCCCCCTTTTAGAATTTTGCACTTTTCACTATTTGCTGATTATTTTTAGCACACAGCCATAGGTGGCTATCCTTTGCGCACAGCTTTTACATTCATGCATTATATAAATATAAATGGTTTGACGTGCTCAAAATATCACAGAATGAAAACCACCCTCCTTTGACTGCAGTGGGCAAGCTCTGTTTCAGATAAGTGCCATGCTATAAAATGAGAGGGGAAAGTGTGGCCCTAACCTCTTCTTCGGCCATATGAGCGCATCTATATCACCTAGACTCTTCCTCAAGTTATAGGTGGTCTTCTTAGCAACACTAGTCCACCAGCACTCAGAACTCTAATAAAAGAAGGAACCAGATAATGTTTGAAATATTTTTAGTGATTTAAACTTTTTGCTGTGAGAAAAAAGAAAACTCTGGCATGCCACAATCCAATGAAATAGATTCCGTGTGAATTCTTTCCTGTCCCTATAAATATGTGTGGACATCCAGCATTTACTACTTTTTTCTATTGGAGTTAAACATTACCTTTCCTTTCTCCTTTATATTGTCTCATGTTGTTTTCTCAGTCAATGCTTTTTCCTTCCCCAAAACACTTTCCTAAGTTTTTAGAGATGGATTAGATGTCTTATTGCTATCTATGATTCAGTATAGATTTACCAAACAATTTTAGAAGCCTTCGATTTGTTCCTTCTGAGTCATAACTAATTAACAGGTTTGCAAATCATTAAGAGGTTGTATTAGGCTGATTTGCCAAGTAATCCATTTTCTTGGTTATTAACCAAGTAACCATGGAAATGGATTACTTGGTATTTCTACTTGGTTAATATCTTTGTACTTGTGTTTTAAGAGATTTTCTCTGTTGTTGTTGCGTGCCTTCAAATAGTTTTCAACTTATGACGACTCTAAGCTGAACCTTTCATGGGATTTTTTGGGGCTAAGAGAGTGTGATTAATCCAAAACCACCTAGTTGGGTTCCATGGCAGAGCAGGGAATTGAACCCCATTCTCCAGAGACCTAATCCTATGCTCAAACCACTGTGCTATGCTGGCTGTTATAGTTAAATCAGCTCATGTATATTTTCCGTTCTATGATCCTAGTGTCCATGAAGTGTACACAGAAGGAGCGAGGATGGGTTCCACAAAGTGCTAACCCAGCCAGCGTGACTCTCCCAACTCTGCCCCTGCGAGCTAGCAATGTCACTACCCCCAAATCCACTTAAAATCAGAAAAAAACCCAGACTTGTCTCCACCCAGTTCATAGGAGCCAAGGGACGAGGCCAAGATCGTATGTGTTTGAGAAATACTTTATTCAGGAGTATGTGAATGGCCAGTATTGGACCCTGGCTACACCCAGAAAAAGGCACACTCATAGCCAGATTAAGGAGATATATTTTTCTTCTTTGTGGTTTCTGGTTCACACAGATGGTTTTACTGCCCCTGCACAGTGCATTATTTGGAAACTTCTAGAGCCATTGCATAGGATTTTTGGTGGTAACCTCTCCCACCTTGAAGTGACATATATTGCTTCCCACCATTTTGCTGCAGCTGTATTGATAGGAACATAGCTAGTTTAAGTTATGACTATGTGCCAAGTTGACATCACTAATTGAGGTCCAGGACCACGGTATAAGAGCATACACAGTGCAATACTCCATGTATCAAACCAAGGTACATAGCAAAGCATACAAAGTAGGGCAATAAGCAAGGGGCAAGAACTACATCTATACCTTTAGCAACCACAGCGGTTCTGAGTTAACCAGTCAGAGGGCCTGCACCTCAGAGTCTTCGATCTTTGTAGCCTTCGTGATAATTTTTATAGGTTTCTGTTTTAGAACAGACGTTGCTAGTTGATGACTCAGATTGTCGCCTTGAAAAATCCATATTAAGACCAAGCAAGTGCAATAGATATGTAGGTCTGAATCCTTAGGTGTCTGCCAGGAATGCAGAGAAACCAATGTTTTTATGACAGCTTAAAAGCCTGTGTTTTGAAAAGTGTATAAAAATGATTTCAGCATGAACAGCTAGATTTTCTGAATGACTCAACACTTCCCTCCCCAACAGTTGATTTTAATGTAATGCTAGTGGATGTGCAGAGGAAACCAGGAGTAGGTCTCCATCTTGTGGTACATATTATACCAGCATGTTGCTATGTGCCTTCAAGTTGTTTGCAACTTATGGTGACCCTAAAGAGAATCTGTCATGGGTTTTTCTTGGCATGTTTCTTCAGAGGGGATTTGCCATTGCCATCCACTGAGGATGAGAGAATGTGACTATCCCAAGGCCATCTAGTGGGTTTACATACATGAGCTGGGATTTGAACCCTGGTCTGCAGAGTCATAGCTCAAACCACTACACCATGCTTGCTCTTATATACCACGCTAGCTCTTATACCAACATAAACAATCAGATTTTATAAACTAAGCCTTTTAAACATTTTCCAATGAGAAAGGGGCTTTTAAAAACCCTTAAAAAGTAAGTCAGAAGTATGTAATCTATTTTTTTCAAATAATCCTCAAATAATGTGTAAATTATTTAACTGCTTTAAAACTACAATTATTAAATTAAAAAAATAATTTTGTTTCCACAGCTTCATGCAGAAATACAAGTCCACTCAGGTATTTTGTAGAGAAGATTTGCATCTTAGCTGGAAATTTTAATACTTTCTGCATTCCATCCCCTTCGTCTATTGGTTCAGCAGACAATCCTGTCCAACGAATCTCAGAGCTTCTTGTGAACCAAAATGAATTGGATTCTGTAGCAAAGTCTCTTATTATAAGTTTTGAACTTGAACATGGACAGAATGCATTGAAACTTCAGGATGGTGGCATGCTGCATATTCAATCTGATGGCAAACAACTTGAAAGAGGTGGTGCTACAAACTTTTGGGAACAGAAGGAAATTCCAAAATGTAAACTTTGGTCTGTGCCTGAAAGCTTAGGACCATCTTCACCCAATGGAATACATTGGGTATAAAATATTGTTAACTTGTGTAATGCAGGGAATAGGACACAATGTGATGGTCGTGTTAGCCATTCTGTTACCATCATGAAAGCAAATACTGTACCTTTAGAGGCTTGAAATGAAGAACGCATATGGCCAGTTCACATACTTTGTTAGTAGGTTTACCAGAGTGAAAACGGGAAAGGGCTCTTGTGCCTTTAATGGTTATATGGAAGAGGAAATTCCTGCTACAAGATGTTACTTGTCATTCAACCAGCTAGCAAGCAATATATGTTGAGAATCCCTCTTCTACGCAGTCATTAAAGACACGGGAGCCCTCACTAGTTTTTGATCTAGTAATGCTATTCCCAGCTACAATTGTCCTTCAGGTTGTATGGATTGAGTGCATATGATTCTTCTATCCTTTGCATATAAAGACATAGTGTGAATCAAGTGCTCTCTTCTTACCCGGGGTAGTTTAAGTTGGGGTCCAGTTCACTTAATTCTTCATTTGAATGTGATAAAGGGAAAGACTGTAAATGATCTCCTGGCGAGGATATGTGCTAGGAAGGGTGGGTAGGTAGATAGGAAATGCCTCTACTTGGTCCTTGTCCCATGGAATGAGGACTTTAATTTTAGTAGAACAATAAATTCCCACAGGAATGAAAGTAGTCTAAGGGCCGGTACATACGGGCCGCGAAACACCGTCCTCTTTGCTGCGCAGCGTTGCTGCAGCAACCAAAAAGATGACAAAAAAGCTTAAAAAGTTGCTTTTTTGGGCTACATCTTGCAGAATCTCTGAAAAAGTATAACCGTTTCATACTGGCTGTGGGATTCTGGGAGCCATAGTCATACCAACTCCCTCTTCTTAAGCTCTGTATAGTCCAACAGAAACTGTTTATCATTCGTTTGGGAGGCTTGATATGATCCTTGGCTTTACAGAATTGTTGATTTTTTAAAAAAAAAAGTAGTATTAGTTTTCATATTTCTCTAATAACATCAGATTTGATAGAAGCTTGAAAATGTAATTGTGCTTGTAATCATGTCTGTGCATATTTATCTACCTTCACATATGTGTATATATAATGCTTATGAAAATTTATACAAACTGGACGGTTTGTACAAATAGCTTAAGGAAAATGCAATATAATTGTTTTCATTTTAAATTATAATCCCTGAGCCCTGTATATTGAGAAGTCCTTCTAAAAAGCTTATGTAAAAAGTATTCTGAATCTGCACAAAGGTTCATTAGAGCATTAAGAGATCTTTATTAATTTATATTTTGGTGCTGCTTTTGTATTGATTTGTTATTTTTAATAATAAACTTTTGTAGTTCGTTCCTGTACTGTCAGGCATCAGGATTTTACTACCGGCTGGGATATATATTGCTACTCTCTACAGGGAGTGACAGGATGGGAACCAAACATGGTTCATAGTTTGGTTTTTCAACAATGCTACCAGAAGATGGAGCCTACAAAACCCTTGCACTATGCTGCATGTGACCTTTGGATCCCGATAAATGACTGAAAATGTAGGAAGGGGTGTGTATGTATTCAAGTATGTGAGAGAAAGCAAGCATATGGACACCAAACAAAGTTGAATGAAATGATGGTACTTCAGGTTTGAAAAGGCATTCCTATCTTCTTGGGCTTTCTTGGTGGTAACACCCCACTTTTTAAGCCATTAAATGAGATTTCATTGGCAGAAAGATAGTTAAATTTTCCAGCCAGGACTGAAAAAGACAGAAACGACTACCGGTAATATGAAGCTACTTTCCACTAGTTTTTCTTTCCCACTTCTGTTGTCCCTGGCAGCATGTTTCCTGAGATCTGAACAGAGATTTTTCTAGTTCTGCTGCTTGTTACATCCTTTCTAAATAAAGGATCATTTTCTAAGGCAGAACTATGGTTCCTCTCTATGAACATCTCTATGTTGTTATTGTACAGCCATTTAAAGCATCAAAATCCCAGCCTTTTCCCTTTCCAGGCTCATGCCTAAAATAACCACTCTTGGCTGTTCTCTTCTTTCCTCCTGAATAAATGCTGACCTTTCTTGCCAGAGTATTGGAGCCAATTTCCCTGCCAACACTGGCTTCTTTTGCTAAAAGTGTGTTAAAGCTATCCCTCTTGTTCTTTTCCCTACAATGAGTAAGCAAACTATATTATTGTTATAGCCTAAGAAGCTTCTAAAGATAGAGCCTAAAAAAAGGTATGTATTTTACTCCAGATTTCACAGGCATAATCTCTTGAACATTGGTCCTTGCTTAGACACAGATTCGAAGTGGCTCTGTGGGCAATTTTAATAGTACCGTATTTTCCGGTGTATAAGACGACTGGGCGTTTAAGACGACCCCCAACTTTTCCAGTTAAAATATAGAGTTTAGGATATACTTGCTGTATAAGACCACCCCTCTTCCAATGCACACCAAATAAAAATTTAAAAAAAACATCACTACATTTACCCCAACTCGTTCTCTAATCTTGGCTTGCTTGCTTGCTTGCTTGCCTGCTTGCTTATCTATCTATCTATCTATCTATCTATCTATCTATCTATCTATCTAT